>NW_026705539.1:565000-616712 GCF_029867415.1 Vicia villosa
TTCGTCGAGAATTCTTCGTTCCCTTTCGTGTTAATTCCCCAGCGGCGAATTCAACACTTTTTGGGCCCTATCTATTCCATCTCTCAAGCCCCGAATAAAACCCCCCTCCCCTTCGGACTCCATATCTCTTTTGACTCTATATATGTGGGCACCTGATATCTATGAGGGTTCACCCACCCCGGTTACAGCATTCCTTTCTATTGCGCCTAAAATTTCTATTTTTGCTAATATTTCACGTGTTTCTATTTATGGTTCCTATGGAGCTACATTGCAACAAATCTTCTGTTTCTGCAGCATTGCTTCTATGATTTTAGGAGCACTGGCCGCCATGGCCCAAACGAAAGTAAAAAGACCTCTAGCTCATAGTTCAATTGGACATGTAGGTTATATTCGTACTGGGTTCTCATGTGGAACCATAGAAGGAATTCAATCACTACTAATTGGTATCTTTATTTATGCATTAATGACGATAGATGCATTCGCCATAGTTTTAGCATTACGGCAAACCCGTGTCAAATATATAGCAGATTTGGGCGCTCTAGCCAAAACGAATCCTATTTCGGCTATAACCTTCTCCATTACTATGTTCTCATACGTAGGAATACCCCCGTTAGCCGGCTTTTGTAGCAAATTCTATTTGTTCTTCGCCGCTTTGGGTTGTGGGGCTTACTTCCTAGCCCCAGTGGGAGTAGTGACTAGCGTTATAGGTTGTTGGGCGGCCGGAAGGTTGCCACGAGTCAGTCAGTTTGGGGGACCGAAGGCAGTTCTCCGTGCACCGGACACGTAGCTTACCGAATCAGTTGCGACACCGATGGGAATGCATGCTACGAAAGATAGGGTCGAGTCTGAAACATCAACCGTCTACTCAATATCCTTGTACGAGTCCACAATCACTACACGAGATGAACCTTGGTTTGGTGAATTGAAGTTTGCCTTAGGTGTAAAAAAAAGGACTCCCAGTTACTGCGCGCGATCGTATACTGAGGTGCTCCCCGCCGGTTGTTGGAACGACGCGAGCCGGGCCTCCATTCAGAAAGATGAAGGGTCCAAACAAAAGTAAAAATAGGGGGTTACAAATTCCCCATCTCATTGGGGGCGGAAAACGAATCGACATCTCGATGTGATACAGCCTTTTCTATTTTTGTTGGGAAAGAACGGCGAAGTCCATCCGAACCGTCCAATGAAGAATAAGAGGAGAGCAAAGCGCCAATGGCGCGCGAAGCGCATGCGAAAGGGGCACGGAGATAAAAAATAAGTGTGGAGGATAAGCAGCCGAGCTCATTCCCTTCGCTTCCTGGGCCCAAAGCAGTGCAGTCTTTCCTGGCCAAATCAAGGATTGGGGGCTTCTTGCTACGCTACTTAAATAAATCCATTTTTTTTAGTCATATATATATATTAATAGAAAGATAGATCCATCCATCTATCCTATCCGATTTTTATTTTTATATCTAAAAAAGAATCGATTTCATTCAACGTTTGATTCAAATAACTGCGCTTAGCCCCCCCCCGCTCATGAAACGGCTCTGCTGCAATGGATGGCAGAGGGTCCGTAGTACCCAAAGAACTGGAGTGGTCCAGTAGCCGGGAAGGGGCCTAGAAGTGCCAACTACTACACCACACTACACTCGGCTCTACACATTTACAGAGCTAACCCCTGTCCAGTCCCTGGCAGAGTGAAGGGGGCTTCCATCCTTATTCCCTATCCCCTCGCCCAGGCTAACGGGGCCTTACTTATTAAGGGGGGGGGGAGAGTGGAGCCCCGAGAAGCACTGTTGAGAGGAAGATCCTTGGCCCCTCCTCATTCTCTACAGGGTTCCAAACCTTTCTTCAACATAGGTGACAACGAGCGGGGCAGAGATGGAAGAGATCGAACACGAGAATAAGAAGCAAGCTCGCCTTCCTTTTTTATCATTTTGATAGAGAGGGATGGAGAAAGTGGACAAAACAGACTCGCATTTCCCAGTCGAAAAGATGGGTTCCTTTTTCGTCTTGCATTTCTCATCGCGGAAAAAGAATAATATTTAAAACGTTCCCAACCCACCAACCCTTTCCTTCGTAGAGCCGTGTATTGTAATCCGAACCTGCCCGGAGCGAGTCTCCCATAGAGGCAAGTTCAGTTGGTGAGCCGTATGATGGGCAACTATCTCCTGCGGTTCGGAGAGGACTCAGCTGTTAGTTAGTACCCCCTTTCGGGGTGGACCTTTCACTCTATTTTATTATATACGCTTAGCGAAAAGAATGTTTTTTGATACACCTAGGACATGGATTTTATATGAACCAATGGATCGTGACAAGTCGTTACTACTAGCAATGACTTCGTCTTTCATTACTTCATCCTTTCCATATCCCTCTCCCTTGTTCTCAGTTACTCATCAAATGGCACTCAGTTCATATCTTTAAGTTCGATCATTGACAAGGTTCAAAGAAAGGGTGGGCCATAGTGTCTATATGGGAACCGGCCGTAAACTCCTTTTCTGGTGTAGATCCCTTATGAATAAGTTCCCCGGGTACAAGGAATGAGTGCTCCTAATGTCTTTTCGGTGTAGATCGTCTCTTTGAGACCTTTTCAAGTCTCTTCGGTATGGATTCGGTGCAGGGATTCCTGCTTGTGCTCTTTCTTTGTGGCATTATCGGGCTTAAAGACCAGGCACTCTATATGTGTTTCGGTATTGATCTGAGCACTCGTGTAACTACTAATAAAGCTCGAGGGACCTTTCTTTCGGCTACCGGTTTTACTTATCTTGGTCAGGTCTAAGGGTAAGCCCTTTTCTGACTCTTCAACTCCCTTCCTTTTTTCTATCGGAGTGCAAACCGGGGTTGTGAGCGAGCAATGAATCAGGCATCGGTCGTTCCAGCGGTAGAGTCCTTCGGATGTTGAATGGTCTCGTTCCGTTCCTGTGTATAAAGGAAGTAACCCGTGGGTATCTTCTATTGATTAACGAACTGGGAATCAGAGCTCTTCCGGATCTTCGGATGATATGATGGGTCAATCATTTGCTTCATTGGTTTCAACGGTGGCAGCTGCGGAATCAGCTATTGGGTTAGCCATTTTCGTTATAACTTTCCGAGTCCGAGGGACTATTGCTGTAGAATTTATTAATAGCATTCAAGGTTAAACATGACTCCTAGAGAATTACCAAAATACGAAGTTATCTTTTCTCCTTTCGTTCTCTTCTTTATTTATTTTTTATTTTTACTTGGTTGGCAGGGCAGGGTCGGGGCCTTTATCGCTGGGCGAGCGCATCCGATTGATTCTAAAGTCCTTTCCTAAACCACTTCCCGTTTAGTTGCTGAAAGATAGATAGAACCTTTCTAAATGAGATTGAGTTCCACGCATATGCAAGCTAGAAAGATGCTATTTGCTGCTATTCCATCTATTTGTGCATTAAGTTCGAATAAGATATCAATCTATTTCGAACTGGCTCTGAGTTTTTTACGGCTGATATTGCAAGCCAAGGGTTTATATCTGACTGAGGGAGATTCTTGGCTCCGCGCATTCCCCCACTTCGAGGAGACCCTCCTTTCCGTCTCGGAGGATAGGGGTTCGGTCGCATCGACCCCGGTGGAGGGGGAGGGGTGGACAAGCTTCGAGGAGCGCGTCCTATTAGAACCGGCGCTCGATTCGTCGTCCTCCTCAGTCAATGGGCCGCCCTCCCACACGGAGGCGGTCGACTCCGCCCAAACTTATGTAGATCCAAATTTGGATCCAGAAGAACTTATAAAAAAAAAAAGAGAGCTGCATACTTTGGTTCGGGAGCAGCTCCGCCATTTTTGTGAGCAGGGTGGACCTAAATCGAGTTTCTACTCAGAGGAACGCAATTCCGTATACTCCCAAGCTGCTGACAATATTATCTCAAGCTTGGAAATTGGGGGGACCATATCCGAGCACGGTGATTGGATAACTCACCTGAAAACCCATCCTAAGACTCTGGATGGGCTTTATAGAGATTATAGAATCAAAAAATAAGAAAAGTCTTGCTTTTTTTATAATAGTTGCTCGTTCGCCGTGGACCAGCCTCGCATCAAGGCATGTCTAAGCAGGGTCTGCACTACTACTGTCAACAGGAGGAGGCGCAGATGAATTGCCAGTGTTAAGCATATAGACGAGTTCATCGATATTCAAAGTCTTTTCTTAATGCTTAGCCTTAGCACTAAGAAAAGAGGCCCCAGTCTGGACATCAAGGCTATGGAAGGTTACTGGCTGGGGAAGGGGGAGCGGCGGAGTGGGCCCCCTTGGTTTGTGCTGTTAGCCTATCTTTTATAGGGTACTATTCCTTACTTTAGAATTCATACCCGATAGATAATCAGAGTAGAAAATTGCCCCTCATTCCACCTCTCCGGCTCGTTACAAGTATTCTATTTGTACCTTCTTCGTCTTCTCGTACCTCTTCCTTCTATACGTCTGTAAGGATTCATTCCCTACTTCTCGGATCCCATCTCCTTTGAGAACTACCACTCAAGACTGTTGGATCACTCATCAATGTCATCAGCTTAAAAATGATGGCTTTGGGGAAGCTGGGAAAGCGATAGGATAGTTTTCGCTCGACCAAGCAGTCGTTTCACTCAACTAAACCAGTCTTAGTAGTAGCCTAGCCTAATCTTGAGATTTCCCTTCCTTCCCATGGGCTATAGGAGCGGTTTCTAGCTTTACTTCGACAGAAAGGGGAGAGATCGAAAGAATTGAACTAGACCAGATCGAAAAACCTGATTCTTTTGCAGCTGCAGGAATCTAGGTTACTGCAGAAAAGCAATCCATCCGGTAATGCAGGAAAGGCAAGGAAAGCTGTCCCGGAGTGGAACCGTGAAAGAAAATATCTATCATCACCGGTAGGGAAAGGAGTCATTCAAATAAAGAAGTCACAAAAAGAAAGAATAAGGATCCGGATCAAGAGAAGAATCGGGTTTAGCGGTAATGGCATAAGCCAAAGCTAGATCACCGGAGTTTAGGGAAATGGGTACGAGAGAAAAAGGTTTTGAAATGCATATTCCGAAACCAGATAATCAACCGAAGGAGATTCCCCTGCAAAAAGGAGATGGCTCTAGTTTCATACTCATCTTCTATTTTCGAGATTCCGGCATCCCAAGGAGCGAAGCGGCTCAAAGGATTGGCAATTCAGCTCAGTCTAGTCTGAGGAGATGGGCTAGGCTACTCGCCCCTTACATAGGAAGAGGGGGAAGTCAAGTACCTAGATCAAAGATCACGATATCCGGTTTGGTGGCGAGGAAGGGCATAAAAGAAAGCACCAAAGCAAACAAAGTAGATTCTTTGTTGAGTCAACTGGCAACTGGGATTGCAGCGGATCTAGTGGTTCTCCTATTCTACGGTCTTGCTGCTGAGAGAGAGTAAGAATAGAAAGCAGAAGCTCGCCCGGGAGAAAGACAAGGGATGATTAAGATACGAACTTGCGGAAGGAATGAAAAGGTATTCGACTAAGACGGGGACGGGTATTCCCGAAGATGCTTGACCTAAGAGATAGAGACGAGAACGAGACTAAGAAAATAATATATTGGAGAGGAAAGAAGCAAGGCTTTCCTTGTGTAAGCGAATCCCCCATTAAGGATAGATATAAGAGTGGTCAGGAGTGTCTGCAAGGCAGTTTTCTTTATAATGTTTAGTGAGGTATTTATTTCCGGTTAAGCGCAGTGTCTTGACTTTCAAGCCTTTAAGTCTCTTGGGTCAATAGGGATCAGGCAAGCTAGTAAGTTAAGTTTCTCTTAATTTTCCGAGATAAGCAGTTCCATTCCATCGCCTTCTCAAGGATTTTACCCTTCGCTTTCCACTGAGCTGAGGTAATCCCTGAAGCCCCTCTGCTTGCAGCGGCTGTTGCCAGCGAGTAAGACCGTGAAAGCTATGGCTAGGGATTTTCTGCTTGACAAGGAGAGGAATCGTTTTGGACTTTAGCTTCTCCCTGGTATATAATACAAGACTCTTACTTTACCCAGTTATCTCCTCTTTCTTTAGAAGCTGTATAACCGTATAGTAATAAAGCGGTATTTTATCCATTGGAGGATAAAGTTAGCTAGTTCAAGCAAGGGCAAAAGCAACTACAATTGAAAATCTCTAGGGGCAGGGACTACCGTTAGCGGGACAGCTACGGCAATAACAAGGAAGGACTAGTCGAGATGAAGGGAGACTTTCATTGTCTATAAAGGGATAAACTCCAACGACTGACTCTGGCTATAGGGATGTGAAATAATTCCCAGGGCTATCTTCTCTCGCTCGATTGGGCGCTACTTGCCTATTGACAGAAGTCATCTCCGAAAAAGTCTTCGTGCTCAACTCGCTTTGTTTGTTAAGGAATCCCAAAGCACGAACTCGGTTCATTGCAAGGAAAGGGAAGCCCCTACTTGATCTATCTATTGGCACTCGACCATTCGGGTGGACTGAATCTGTGCTTTCGAATGAATCCTTCCCTTGGAATGACCCCTGACTTGAACCTTTGAGCCCAACTGATAGCACAGAACTGATAGAGAATGCGTCCTCATCAGTTATGGTTTGTATTCATCTTTCTTTTCATAACAGCCGAAATGATGGACTATATCCAACTATTGTATTGCATATATTGGTTCTCTCATTCTTCATTGTCTGCCTAAGTAACTGTAAATACCTATTACTTATGAGTCCCTATAAAGTCAAGTACAAAAAAGTCAGCTATCTAGTAGTCCTTTAGCTTCGCTTCTCGCTCTCCTATAACTCTAATCAACCACTCAGAACAGAAGTTCTCGGGTTAAACCCCCGAGTTGGCAACAGTCGAACGCTAAGTCCCCGATATAGCTCAGTGAACTAGCCAAGGGTCAAAGTACAAAAGCAATCGACAATCGAAAACCACGATAGGAGCTTACCGGGCAAGAAAGGAAATGCTCCCATTTAGTCACCCACCTTCTATCGTGTCTTATTTCGATCATTCTTAACCTCACACCTCTATGGCAGAAAGCAGAAGCGCCGGGAAAGACAGCTGGCGGTATGTATAACAAGCAGTTCCGGGGCTCATACTAAGAGAGAGAAGGGCCCACTACGAAGAAGATAGGTCCCTACCCTAGACACATTTAAGGTCAAAGAGATTCCCGATATTGTATTATATTTATGTTTGACAGCGCGGCACTAGTCAGAAGAAGATCGACGAACTCTGCGATACCATATTGGAACCATAGAGATGCCCCGTACTCTCCTCGGGTAAGCCCTTTTGAAGCTGAGAGGGAATAGCACTTATAAGATATTGCCAGCTAGTTTCAGTGGAATGAACCCGGAATCTTTCTGAAAGGTCACTGATGGCCTTTCAAAGGAGAACTGTATAGCTGCGCACTTGTTTGCGAAACAGGTACGTCAATTATACCGTAAGTCCGGTCCTTTATCTACTGCACTTTATTTAAAGCAGTGTGGCGTTTGCCTTCAACAGGTTTACGCCGGGCCGCCTTACGAGCATGAGAGACTACCAGTTTTCGTCTCCCTCAGTCGGAATGGTCTACCTAGGATCATTCCTTCATTTCACCGTAAGGTGATAATGAGGAAGGATGATAAGGCGGACACATTAGTTCAGTTATATCTATCCTTCTTTTATTCACTTTGTCACGGGTCATACCGTTGGCAAAGCGATTAAGTGTGAGAATACTTGATTCTATTGTGACCCCTCCCAAGTTTCTGCAGACTGAAAGAGCATTTGATATGATTAAAATCTTACAATTGTTCAATCAGATCTCAGACTCTTGGCGAGTTCTGCTTCCTAGGTACCTTCCATCGTTGACCTCTATACCTCTTAAGGGTATTGGCTTCGATTCTGGCAGAAGCGGGATGGCACACGACCTTTTATGTTAGGTTAGGGTCCAAGGGAACGACCATACCGAGGGATAGATACTTGGAAAACCTATAGAAAGGTGCGAGACTATATCCACATCGATTAAAATCATTAAGTGTTAGTTTTGATGACAAAACTCTTACCTGGCGTGTCGAAAAGGTGAGGGTGCTCCTCCCGCATCTTCTCCTCTAGTTCCCATGTAGCTTCGCGCTCGGAATGATTCCTACACGACGTATGGAATTGTGCGCGTCCTGAGTACCTGATCCTTTCTGTCAACAATCTTCTCCGGGCGTTCTTCATAAGTTAATTTATTATCTACAACCATATCCTCTATCAACCAGATATGCTCTGGCGGACGGTACGTATTTCCTCAGCATGGATACGTGGAATACTTTGTGAACTCAGGAGAGCGCTGGAGGTAGTGCCAAAAGGTATGCCACATCGCCTATCGCTTACTTGCGTTAAATGAATGAAGTTTGCTCTTTCGAAAATCGATTAGATAGCAATGTTACTCTGAGTTCCTGCTTCACTACAGGGGAAAGGGAAAGAAACGAAAAAAAATTAGTTAAGCAAAGCCCATGGCCTACCCCTCCTACTCTTCCATACCAGTGAAAGAAGTTATTCTTTCGAATAGGCCTAACCCTTGGGGAGAGGGTTATGTTATTGGGTTATAAAGAGGGACTCCCACCTAACTCAACCATAAGGAGACATTTAGAATAGTGATTTATTATGAAGACTTTTACTAGCAAGTAAGTGCCGTGCCCTCAAGTCAAGCAAGGTACCGAGTTAGATAAAGAATTATAGGGGTGCAAGCCCGGATACTAACTATTTCCCTTGCATTTTTAAAGCATGATTTTTACCTTCGGGGAGGGATACTTATTTCTTTGACTTTATAGAAAACATTTATACTTGATTGAAGATATACCAAAACTCTCGTCTATTTCGATGGTATGATAGTAACTAGAGCTCCGGAGAAAATGACCATAGAATTCTTTCTTAGCCTTAGACAAAGAGAACGGGAAACCAGGAACCAAGCAGGCCTCTTGGCAGGAAAACAAGCTAGATCACGTTCTCGAAATAAACCCAGTTTTTTAGGTAGGATTTGGTTGGTGGTCCATTAAGGTCTTGACCCCCTAGGAACTACTCGGAAATAAGGTAAGTAAGTTAGAGAGCTCTGTCCCAATTGTTGAGGAATGGGGTCTTAAGACAGACAAGGCTTTAGTAACGAGTTTTACTAACCGAGGATTAAATTGCCACAGACCAGCATCAGCTAGCTCATGTCTTGGGCAGACTAGCTTTTACCAATAAATAGTAAAAGATTGCTTTGGTGGTAGGTGAAGTTGTAACAAAGTTCCCTTTTTCAATCAGTTCCAAGACCCCGAGGCTCGAGCCCTCAATCAGATTTTAGGGGGATCTTTGCCGTTGATCCTAGCAATGAAGAAAGATGATCTTCCTTTAGCCGGGCACACACCCAGTAAGATGTGAAGCTGTTCACTTCCCTGGTTAAGACAGATTCCCAAGCTATAGATAATAACTTAGCTCTTTTTCTTCTGCCTCGATAGAACTTTTTAGTGACTACCCTAAGAAATCAGACTTATGCTCAGTTCTCCTCGGGATAAGCTGCTCTTGTTTCATAAGCAAATGTGGCAACTGGTGGTAACGTATAAAAGTACCCTATACTATGTGTGAGCCGTTAGAGTATAATCAAGTCCATGTCTTCTTAGTCAGTGTCTCAGTCACGGAAATGAAAAGTACAATGTCCCATCCCAGGTATACTACTAAAGCTCTAACTCTTCTCTGTCTTCTAGACGAGTGAAGTGACCAATGGGGATTGGTCACGAACGCTATAAGCGAGGTTGCTTTCCGCCTGAGTACATCTCACATTGTGGTACCCTTTAGAGTTATAGTCAATGTATCACTGGTATAGGAGTTTATTATCCGTCTGAGATTGGGTTGGTGTTAAGTGTACTATTACTATAAGGTACAAGATCGAAAAAACACAGAGTGAATACATCTGTCGTTCTCTAGTTTATATGCTAGAGTTGTTTCATCCATTTATATTTATACTCGGTGAGGCACCTTTTTAGGAAAATCCTACGAAATCCCATCGGTTCCAGCTTAGTGAGTTTCATGGAGGAAAGGGGATTGATGACTTTTATAAGTGATTTGAGCAATTCAACTAAAGTGAATAAAAAGAAAGGATCTTCTTTTCATCCAAGCGCTCTGTACGCTGTGTGCTATTTTTACATCTCATTACTACCTATCAAGTTAAACTTGCCTATGGTATACCCACCTATAGAGTGGCGGAATGCCCGCAATGATGGTTAAAATGCTAGCCAGATGTCCGATCTTATAGGGGGTTACTTAAGTTGTCCAACATTAGATATGTATGATCGTTATCGCCTGTTAAGTAGCGTAAACTTTAATCACTTCAATATCAATATTTTTCTTCCACCAAATGAGTATGATCTGTGTAATGTAATGAACAAGCTGCAGGGTCAGGCCTTTCAAATCAACAGTGATTGGTTGAAATATCTTCAAAAATAATTATAACTTATTTGTTGAAAATGGTTTACTTTACTCATGCCATAATTTCTAGCCTCAATGAATCAAAAAGGGGTATTAAGCTTACTTAGAGTGTTACACTTGAAAGATGTAGATATTAACGAAAAATAGAGTTTGAGCGATTTGTTAAATACATTATATAATAACATACAGCGTGCTCGTTATGAGCAATTTATTATTAATGTGGCATCAGCCTATGATGGATATAAATTTTGCCTCCCTTTCTCGACTTCCGAGGTAGAATCTACCGCAGTGGGATCTTGCATTTACACGAGGGTGATCTAGCAAGAAGCCTGATCGTCTTTGCTGATGATTTGAAATCAACTAAGAAGATTACAGATTCTATGAAAAGCCATTTTCTATGTGCTACAAGCTTCCATTACCAGTCATTCGAGAGTTTCAAAGATGCAATGAAATGGTTTTATAAGAACTTTATAAAATACAAGCACAGTAGTGAGAACTATGCGAAACTTATCGCGAAGGCTCGGTCCGCTAAACGCCCCTTTCAGTTCCTCGGGAATCTATTAGGATTCTTCTCAAATAAAAATATTATTAAAACCACGCCTATTGTCCAAGACGCATCAGCAAGTGCCTATCAGATCATGAGTTACTTTTTGTTGGATGAAACCATGGCAGAGAGAACGAACCTCATCTCAAATAAAGATAACAAAATTAATTATGTTTATTCCTTTATTCTCGAAGATCTCCTTAAGTTCTTGAAAGTTGAACTGGATAAGGATCTATCAAGTATAGTTTGCAAGTACCTCACTCGTAAGATAGTAACAAGTATTTTTATAACATCGTTTCCGTTCCGTTCCGTGGTCAATATACTCAAGAGTTGAGGACCCGAATTCGGTCTATGTCCGGGCTGCTGCGGCGCTCACTGGTATTTTACCTCATATCATATTTTGAAAAAGTCTGTCTTGCTCATCCCTGACTTCCTTAGTCACTAAGAGAGCATCTATTGAGTACATTTCCCATTGGGCGTCTGGGGTTGGTTTAAGGAAAAATCGGGGTCGGACTCGGATTCTTAGTCGGATGAGTCAACTATACTTGAGAACTGCGCCTGAATTACCTTTTTAAGCTTTTCCGTACTCCAGCTATTGAATGAGTCAAGTAGCTGGTTAAGAAAAGAGTTTCTTTCCTTTTATCGCTTTGCTATCTCACGAATTGGATTTGAACCAATATCTCCGGGCGACTTTCCTTTTAGTCGATCGTGAGTGGTCTGTCGTCCTCCTCATTATAGTCCTCCTAAAATCAATAGCATTTCGTCGGAAAACATCCTGTCTTTTTACCTGAGTAGTCCTATGCATAGTCAGTACTATAGCCCCAATCATGGCAACTAATAAAATTAGACTAGAAACCAAAAACCAGACGAAATAGTAGGTATAAAGTAAATTGCCCAATGTTTCCAAATTAGTCCAACTTCGTACCTTTCCGGCATAAACCGTATATCTCAGAGAGGTCGTATTTCTTTGGGTTGGTAGTAATGGAATGGTTTCATTATCTAAAATGAAGAACATTTCCCACCAAAGGATCAGTCCAATAATACCACTCACTGGTAAATAGCGCAATACTTCTTCGTGAATCTCCGCTATTTGAATATGGAACATCATAACAACGAATAGGAATGAAACGGCTATAGCTCCTATATGAACTACTGGGAAGATCATAGCGGAGAAGTCGAGACCTAACAAAATAAGTAAACCTGAAGTGTCGCGAAAGACTGGGATGGGAAACAAAACGGAATGTACCGGATTTTTAGCACGTGCAACCATCAAACCAGAGACCAAAGCGGGGCTCGACAAAACAGAAAGTATCATGGTACCCTGAGTCCAAAAAGCCTTCCCTCCAGACAGAAAGAGAGTCTTTCCTGCACGGAGTAGTGAATAACTATAGAGAGCTGTGCTTGGTTGTTGACCAAAGAAAAAGCATGGAAAAATCAATTTTCACATTTCTAGAAGACATAATTAATGAGGTCTAAAAATGTGAAAATTTCTTCGCATAACCAAGCATCCTGTCCCTGTAACATCATATCGTAATACCAAAATCTAAGAAAGCCCTCATTGTAAATACGATCGTCGGCTATTACCGCCCGAACAAGGTCAGGCATACTCCATTCAGGAGGTAATTGCCGACCACTAAGATCGACCCACTTCGAAGATTCAGTAGATATTATATCAAGTATCTCCACCGGGTCAGTCGGGGCGCTTCCAGCGTCTGACCTAGTGGAAGAGGTACTTGACAGACTATCTAAAGACATTTCCGTTTCGGAAAGCATAAATTGAAGATCACTTGGTGTAGTATTCCCATAGAGAGCCAACGCACCTGAACGCCTCATATGAACCTCTGTCAACGTGCTCTGCTCCCCCCCCAAAGAAAGAGAGACTTTAAAGTAAATATTTGCGTTGGTTTTTCCAACGAAACTAAGCACTTTTTTTTTTATCATTCGGAATGAGCCCACCTAAGCACTAGTAGAAATGTTATGACTCGAGTTTCTTTACCTTCGATGCACACTTACTTTGCCATAAATTTGTCCTAGTTATTGTCTGCGTGCTAGCGGATAGAGAACAAGGTTCAGTCTAAAGCATTTACCGGCAAGACGAATCTTATTTCTATACATAATTTTGATAACCAGACGACTTCTCCACCCTCTGCTAGCAGCTTTCTTCTCTTATGATTTTTTCGCTATAGGTCGAGAAATTTCATACCGTAAACTCTTCCTAGTACCTACCCGTCGCTAGCAGCATTAGAGCCTCTATCACTAAATTAGTGAGCTTTGGGAAGAAAAGATTAAAGAAGAGAGGGGAAATCTCACTCACGGAACACTTTCATGTTCCAAAAAGACCAGAGTCCGACACTTGACAATGAAAGAACAGACAGAAGTGGAACGAGAGGGGAGGTGACGAGTTGGTAGCTCACCTCTTCCTTTGTTGCAGGCATAGACAATGGGAAGGTCCACTTGGTGATTGAGTTCCGAATTCCCTTCCCCTGTTCTGGCGAGTGACTCTTCCGGAAAATCGGATTTATTCAATTACTCGCCTCCGACTTGCCTTGATATTTAGACAATCTTTCTTTCTATTACGCTATTTCAAAGCATCTATCATTGGCTCCCTTTCCTACGAGACTTTCTTTAATCCGAATTCCTCTGGCACTTATTTAATCAGGAATTTAGAAGCAGCAGGGTATTTAGTTGATGGAACACTTTACAGATTCCTATTTTAACAGAGTCCAAGACTTGACAACAACAATAATAATTTAGCGTCAGATGCCTTAAGTTGGAAGGAAGTAGCTACCTATGATTTAAGAATTGAGTTAATAGCACATGAGTTAGATTAACCTGGATCTAGCTGCGACTGCCTTTATTATAGTATGACAGTTGCTAGCTCTTCTTCGGCTTCCTTTGTATCGTAGCCGTCATTATAATTCCTAGGAGAATGAGGCACAACTGGGAGAATTAGGAAAGCTCATAATGGAGTGGAATTGGCATCGTGCCTACTATTTATGACGATATTATTAATTAGATGCCGTCATTAGTAGAGTAGGCATAGAGGGGTCACTCTAAATATACGAGTTCGACGCATTAAATTATGATCTATCTATTACGATGAAGTTCATTGCATTTCCTATACCCTTCCTTCTTGCTATACGGGCAACTTCATTCCTTGCTTTAGAATGACGAAGAGAGAAGTGTGAATGCAACCTTCCCTCTATTCTTTCAGTTGTTAGCTGCTTCTTCTTTATCTGGTATTGAGTTCATAGACCACAATCAAAATGTGATTCCGACACCTGACGAAGACCTTCGACGTGCTGCGGAAGCAAAGTCGTAGTTAGTAGCCCGTTACGGAAAGCTAGCTGAACTCTCTTCTATGTCTTACGTAGATAAGAAGGAATGGGACTGCTGTAGCTTCGCTTCTTCTTCTGCTCGCTACCGTCGATTAGCTCGACCAGAGGCAGGAAGATTACGGGGTTTAGTCCGATAATTCCCAATCCGTCATTCTTCTTAGTCTTTCTTGGCTAATTAAATTAACTAGCTCATCCTTTTCAATTAGCTGCTTTCCAGACTCGGAAAAGAGGGCTTCTTGGATAATGCGATGGAGGTTAGCTACCTTCGTCACTCATCAGTTAAGGCATTCTATTGGGAGAAGCCAGCCTGCTTACTATTAAGGGAGGAGGATGCTATTTAACAGTGGTAGGGGAAGTAGCCCCAAAGCGCAACCAGACTCTTGTTCTTCCTCTTCAGCGGCCAAAGCATTAAGCAGTTGTTTTCGGTTCGTTTTGAGTTGAGTTCCTTTCTACAAGGACGCCCACGCAGCGAGGATATGGGGCAGGCTACCTCACTTAGAAAAATTACCTTTCGCCTGACGTCCTCGCGGCCTTCTCATCGCCCTAAACGCTCCTCAAAGGCATCTCAGTCTCCTAGTCCTCTCCTAAACCTACTCTAATCAAAAGTCATGAAATGGATATATACTTTATCTTCAGCCTTAAGCCGGCAAACTTCAAACAGTCGCTTCTATTTTCTACTTCCTTCCCCATGCTGCAATCTGTTACAGTTTATTGGTTATTTCCGTTCTTGTCAATGGGCCAAAGTATAGCTTCGTCAAGTCAGTCTTAGTCACGGGGTTCTTTTCGCCTGCGCAGTCAGTATTCGGGTCTCGTTCGCGGGACCATTGTCCATTAGTGGTCCATTCCTTTCCGCTACTGCATTTCCTCGTCTGCTCGTTAGGCATCCTTAGCTCATCTCAAAAAAGTGTGTCGGCATCTGTCTTCTCTTTCTTTCCCTTGTCTTCAGTCTTGAAGGGGGGCATGCTCTCTGCGTAGATAGGCATTTTGATTGAGCTAATTAAAAGTGAAGTTTCAGTTCACCCAAAATAAACAACGTCAGCAGGTCTCGTTCGGTACAATTTTTCCACTATCCAAAAGGGGCCATAACCTCTCGTCCTGGTATGCGCTACTACCAAGCACTGAAATGCCCGGTCTAAGTCCTAGGTGGGGAAAGCATCTGTTCTAACCACTTTTTCGAGGGTTTCCAAATTCAAGGTGCATATCTCTCTGATCCGGCTGTCTGGTCTTAATTGTGTCCTCACCAGGGATCTCCTCTTTCTAAGATTCAAGCAGCTTATTGCTCTTCTCCCTTATCCTTCCGCCACTGGCTCAACGAATTCTAGTCATTTGTTCGGAACCAAGTGTGGACTCGTTCCTAACGCCATAACAATTATATTCCTTTATTTATCCTCGTACAAGCAATCTACCCCTATGTCTGTCTGTACAAATGGCCCTAACATTGCGTTCTAAGCGCCAATCTCGATTCTCCTCGCAGTTCTCCCTTTAACCTCTAATCAAAAGTCTAGCTGTCTGCCTGTTTGTCGTACTAGGGGCTATATTCTTACCATAAATAAATCTTCTTCTTTTTTCATAAATCAGTCTCATGTCTCCATCTATCTCCTCGCAGTGTCCTTTCTACCCTCAAACCTGACGGCTCGGTCAGTTCACCTCTTAGTAGGACTTGTGATTGGGCAAGTAAGGTCTAATAGCCGCTACTGGAAGTTCTTTGTCCTTTCAGCAAGTCTCCGGGTATTCCGCGTCCCAATGGGCTCTATCTCACCACCTCCTCCCTCCCTACTGCCAGTCGCGTAGGAGTAGTCTGGGAACCTTCAAAAACCTTCCCCGATTGACATGAGTCACGGTAGGCCTACCGTGACTCATGTCCCTAAAATGTTCAGATTCCACCTCTTGCGTACGTTTCCAATTTATTGGCACTGGTTGGTCTCCTGCTATATCCGCTTCCTTTAGTCTTCGCCTTTAGATAAGATAACAAAAAGTGTCCGTTTATTTAGGCATCTTAACTATTCAAAAGCTTCCTTCTCCTTGCTATGGTTACGACAATCTTAGGGGTCAAGCTTCACGGCGTACGTCCGTCTAATCCATGCTCAAGCTTCCATTCCTTCTTTAGGAGGGTGGAAATCGAAGTCTCGAATACAGATTCCAATCGTCCAGGCAAGCATGCATCTTAGGCGCCCCTTGTAAAAAAAAACCGTACCGAATGAGTCACGAACCGTCGGAAGCGCCTTTCTTTCTATGCCTTCCTTCTTCTTTTGATTCTTTCTTCTTTCTGTTCACCTGAGCGGAGTCTTTACTTGCTTTCGAGCGCTTGGTCTGGCCTATTTGTTTGCTGTTAGAAGGGAAGCCTGAGCACAGTAGCAGGTAAAGAGAGAGGGATTGCTCGGCAGGGAAGACGGGATAATATCCAAATCACAGACAGGCACTCGACTCTATATACAAGAAAATAGTGAACTAAGGGGATCACAACGGCGAAGGGGGCCAATCGAGGAGACTGGAGGAGCTGGATGCAGCGATTCGGAAGTAGCGAATCGTCTTCTTTGCAGTTTTTCAGGGGAGTGGCTATCAAGCTAGCCCAAAATTCCATTATTCGGCTATTCAGATATATTTGTATAGAAAGTTGACTTCTTTCATTCAAGTAAGATAGTTGATCGAGAAAGGTCCTCTTCCACTGATAAACTAAGGAGCGAAAGCGATGTGCTCCGATGAAAGCCTTGCGGGTCTAACGCGGCCCTTTACTCAATGAATAGGAAATATGACCACACACAATGACGAATCCCCGCGCGCGATCTGGGGCATGAAGCAGTTGGCTCTCATTGGGAATTATCCATAGCATGACTAGTTAAAGCAATCAAATTGATTGAGACAAGCAAGCCTCAATCCCGGGTTCCCCATGACGAATCAATTGTGTCGGGCGAAAGAAAAGGCCGGGGCAGGAATGCGGTAGGCGGTGGTCCTATGAATGGGTTTACTAAGATAATAGAAAGTCTACGGTTAGTTCCAACAATATCCAACAAAGACCGTAATTACATACATAACATAGTCATAGCGGAAACTATCAAAACGAGTAAGCTAGGTTGCCTATGCCTAAAGCCTGTCTACTCCTAACAAGTCTAAAGATAGAAGTGACTTTCTAATAGTATGGCTGGAATCAGGTTCTCCTATGCGGAGGGAGGGCTGGCTTTACGCCTTTTTTTAGTTATCTCAAGAAGTTACCGTCAAAGAGAGAGCCATGGCTGCTCACACATTGTTAGAGCGGGAAGGGTTTATATTAATTTCGCGTTGCATGAACCTGGTTGTTTGGCTATTAGATTCGCACAGACAGGCAGCAAAGAAAGGGCTTATAGCCTACTAGTTAAGTAACAGCAGTTGTGGTTTCTTAGAATCATCCTCAGAGGGAGCCCATTACAGCACCGGGATACATAACATAAAGGCAAATCATTGTAAAGTCTTATCGTCAGGTTTGAGACTAAGATTCGAGCATTTAATCGACAGAATTTGCATTTAAAGCCGACGATGGTGTAAGTGATTCATAACTAATCTTCCCTTCGTCGCTGTAAGTGGAATGCCCTGAAATTATTCCTGAAATAGGGACTCGAAATCTAATACAGCCATTAGGAGAGATCCCGGCATAAGATGCCAACGTCGGGCATTCAAATTAACTAGTATTCTTCGCTACAAGTCTGATTCCTATTGCTTCTAGCCCCATTACATACCTTTGATAGCCATTTCAAATCTATCTATTTGAGACCAAATCCTATGACCACATTCTCCTTTGAGTTCCGATCTGACATTCATTCAGAAAGCGAAGAACTTACTTATTAATCTATAACTGTATAGTTAGAAATCTCGGATTTGATTTGAACCAACGCTCATCAACGGATCACGACGTGAACTGTCAACCGAGCTACCACCGAGCTACCGAGACGGGAGGGAGGGACTGATTGATACATGGAAGCCTATAAAATCAAGTGAGTCCGCTCATAAGAACAGTAAGTCCCTCTTAGTCTCACCATGTGCCCTTATTATGGAAGCTAGGATTTCTTTCTCATATTCGACCATGTCTGGACGTTGTGTAAGATGAAACTTCTTCTTTCTATAGATAGATAAGGGAATGAATGTAGCTCGTGACGAACCTACTGAAACAGCCCTAGCCCCAGGTGCTAACCAGTGAGACACCTTTCCCGAAACTACAGCTGCTCCTAACCCGGCTGAATCCGGGGTAATCCTGACTGCGCCAAAGACTGCAACGGCCTTTTCTTACTCATCCATCTACCTTGAGACTGCACTGTCTATAGGCACCTTTCCTGCCTCTTACTGCGGGACAAAGAGCTGCAACCTTAAAAGAAGCGGGAGAGCGATCAATTGTTGGGTTCCTGTGCCCTAGTTTATTCATGTGGTTGGGTTAGGCGTATCCGAAACGTAGGTATTACTCTCTTTCTTAACCCCTTTCGGAAATGTAGACGGGTAAAGCGGATGGAAAGTCTCTCATAGCAACATAGAGATCGAGCTTGGAGGCCTGTCTAGCAGGTGATTTGATCGGGCACCCACGGAGGCTGCGAAAGGGAATCGGTTCTACTTGAAACGGGAACAATCATCCCAATGGTCACTCATAAGGTACTATATGTAGGAGATATTCTGAAAGATCTCAAAAGGAGAAGGGAACGACCCCCTTCGATCCTGCCTGCTAAATTGGGGAAGATAGAAAAAAGGGGTCCTCTCGCTCAATCCAATAGAAATTGTTCCTAGTCTTGTGATGAGCTTGAAAACAGGCCTTGAAGCATGGGCGGGGCTAGGGAAGCTCTTACAACTCAACAAAGCGGGTATTTTAATGCTTAACACGGGGGCTAGAGCTGAGGTAAGTGCATCTGATTCTTCCTTTGCAACCGGGGATGAAAGTAAAGGCTAGCAGGGATTGTCATTCATCCGGATACAATATTATGTTTACAAGTCTTGTTGAAGATGCCTTGACTGTATCCTTCGGTTCTGTTCGCAGATCTGGAACATTCCTTGGCAGCGAGTGAAACGATCGAACAGGCCTTTACTAAAAACAAGAATGATAGCTTCAGGAAACAGCGAGTAGAGGGATTGCAACACCCTTACTTCGGACGCCAAAAAGAGGATGAGAGGGAAAGGCACCACGCGGTTAAGAAGCTGACAGAGAAGCAACTGAGCATGGACATCCTCACTGTGTTATTCGTCTTCAGAATCCTTGCTGTATCTTCCACCGATGCTATTTCCTATAGCTTGCTGGTATTGGACCTTTCTTCTGAGATTGGGATGAGGAATTGGAGCTGGTAGGGCTTCCTTTCCAAACAGGTCTCAGTCTTCGAAGTGATCCAACAGTTCCATCTCCAGTAAAAGCATAAGAGGTGCATCTGATCGGGTAGCAGTGGGAGAGAGGAAGAAGAGGCACCCACTAGAGAACAAATGATATGGCTCGTTCGTATAGGCAGATCAAAAGTGAATGCCTATGTGCCAAATAGCGTGACTCAAGAGATAATTGCAGCATGTCAATCAAGGTCCGGATCGAATCGCATTGAGAAGGAAGGGAGACAGATCTCAATGTCATGATAAAAGGAGCGGGGACGGGCGTCAGAGAAAGCTGGTAATCGAATAAGTAGTGAGTAGTAAGGCTGACGGTGAGTAAAACGAACAAGCTGGGGGCTATTGAGCTTGTTGAACCAGTGAATCTTTCGGTCCGGCCTTCCAGTTACGAAGCGGATTGTGTTACACCCTTCTGTTCATCTCATCCCAGTTGTAGTTGATCCAATCGATCCAGAACCTGCGGTAGTTTAACTAGTGAAAGCAAGGCCGGGAAAGAGGAAAGCAATTCCCTTCTTTCGGTAAATAATTTCTTTGAACTTCTCTTCCAATTCTTATTTGAACTTTATCTACCATACTGGCACGGACCTGCACAGGAAATAGCGATCCTACTAAGCCAATTCTATAGATTCGACTACCACCGGGAGAAAAGGCGCTAAGAAAACAAAGCGCTCCTCTCGGAAGTTTCCAGGAAAGGTCGAATGTTAACTAACGACTGAACTCACGGGCAGCTGTGAAAAAGAAAGAGGAGACCTTCAATCAATGCTTTCGGGCGAAGTCCTTGTCACTGTGTAAAACTGGTACTTTCCTATAGTTGATCAAGGCTGCTGCTTTACTTTGCTAGTGAATCAGATCTTTGGCTTTACCGTCTTACTATTCGGAGAATGGACTCTGTTAGGGGTGATATCTCTCTATCTTAAGTCAGTCATTTCTACCGGCTCCGGGTAACTTCCTTTAGGAAGGAAAGCAAGTCCCATCGATTGAGCTGTTGATGGAATGAATGGAATAAGGGCTGCTTTCAAACCTGAAACAGGTCCAGGTCTTGGAATCGGGCTAGGAGCAGCTATTGAATTTGTTTATGGCGGTGTGATAATGCCAGTCGAAAGGGAAAGGCGATGACTATCTGTTCTTACTCTTTTTCCAAAGGCCCTAGAGTAATAAAAATAACTCTTCTTTCAGCTCAGCTCTTGTGAAATGGTCTCTGTGGTTCGCTTGCCCTTGTGACTATGCTTTCAGTTCTGTGGTGAACGTCGACTCTTCACTCTTGCTTTCCTACTTATCTTAATAAGAATTCCGCCGTATTGAACTACGCTCTCAAAATAAGTGCTTTAGTCTACGAGTCTTAGGGGAAGACCAATCCCTAAAAAGGCATGTCTGAGAAGGTCAGTATAAGACAGAGTGGGAAAGATTTATACGCAACAATACCGACAGCAGCTGAAGCTAGCTTTCTTAGCGGATTGACTAATTCAAACATATGACATATGACGATCGTTTAGAGCACCCACCTCCTGTGGGGGTCTCATCCTCGGGCATATCTGTTCCAGAGAGAGATCAAGAAGGAGAGATTTGCTCCTATGGGAAATTATTCCCCTGCTTGATTTTCCCCAAACCCAACTATTTGATTTGTTAGGCTTTCCTATCTATGTAGGGTTCCCTCCCACTGGCTATGCAATCTAGCAGGGTCCATTCACTTCAATATCCTTATATGCAAGCTCGGGGAAAGGTCAACGACAGCAGGCTTCTTTGTCAAAGACATATCGAGTGAAATTTAATTCTTTCGTAACAATTGACTTATGCCATTTACTGATGAAGATTAGGATATTATCCCCACGGGACATCATGACCCACTAGAATGGTGGTCCGCTCGATAGCCTGGAAACGACTCCTCCATTTATTAGTTATTAGCCCGCCACAAGACAGGGAAAGGAAGCTAGCGGATCCACTCGCAGTCATGCTCTTCTCCTCGCTCGTCTAGGAAAATGATCCCGGGTAACCTATTCAATGACTGATGTTTTAAACACTCTCGCCTGCGTATCCTTATCCCTATCCCTTTGTTGATGAATCGCACCTTTCCCTCGTAAACTTGAATTGGAATTCTGCCACTCTCGATAAAATTGGTATCAACCCCTCGAAGACGGACATTTCAAGTGTGCCGGAAAAAAAGCCTCTTTTGGGCCTATTTGCCTAGGTTCTTGTGAATGGGCTCAGGAGATTCATGATCTTAGGTTTGAATGAAAGAGTAGGATCAGGATACGAACGTAGTCGTTGGTACCGTAACTTTAGTTTAGAATGCGAGAAGATATAGACTTTCCCGTTGAGATAGATTATCATGTTCTTGCAGACGTGGACTATAGAGATTTTACCACCCCCCGGATGCTATTATTTCGTTGTCAAGGGAAGTCTCTCTCTTGGTGTCGGGAACACGGCTTCCAATTCCTATACTCTTTGGGAGCCAAGTCGTATAGCTTAGGCCTTTCCATCGTACTCCTCTTGATGCCATCAAGCAAGGCGCTTGGTCTTAATGGTAACTGACCTGGACAATTATCAATATCATCTAAATGAAAATATAGTTAAAATAATAATATATTAATCAACTCTATTTGCTAGAAGAACGTCTCTTTTGGCCCTCCCTATATATTATGCCTTTCCCTTGGCACTTGAAAGAAGGGAATCCAGTGTGAATGCTAGCTCCGCTCCAAGGAATTGCCTGAGGTCTGAGCTTGACTATGGAGAGTTTTTATTTCGTAAGGTACTGGGGATATCTTTGACTATATTTACTATCCTTATAGTAAAGGTTCGATATTTCACTAAAAAGATAGAAAAGGAGGGTGAATCTGGTCCTCAAGGGTATGACCTATCACTCAAGACCTGCCATTCTCTTTACTCCGACAGGCAAATCACTACTAACGTAGACTACCGTACTTTTCAGCCCCTCAGCTTCAATGCTAATAATTCCTTTCCTTCTGCTTCTGCGTGAGAAGATTCCTTACCCTAGCTTCGTAGTCTAGGTGTGTCTATACGGAGTGATTAAGCCTTAAATGCTACGGATTATATTATAAGAGGACCCCCTATCTCCAGCCCAGCACCACAAAGCCTCATAGAGGTTTAAGTTTGGAATGGAAGTCAACTAGCTTTTCTTTTTCTCATTCACCTTCTTTTGGATGAAGTGACTTGGCGCTTTTATGATAACACGAGCTAAGGTTTCACTAAAGAGAATCGAGGTTTGAAACCATCCCAAAGGGTCTTTTGTCTTGGTGTTCCCGTTGCCTTACCACTTCCATTATCCTTTCTCTACGCAAACCCTGGGTAACCTTCACTGCCTTTCCTCTGTCTTTCTACTTCCTCGGAAGTAGAGCATCTTCCGCTCCTGGCGATTCCGCTTACTCCAGCCAAGTTAGCTATTGGACTAAGACTAAGGGATGGCTCATTGATAGTAGCTTGTCGGAATGACTGTACAGGTACTTCGGCGAAGGGACAAGCACTGGATCTTCCATGCCGTCACTATCTGAGAATCATCTTTCCATGGCCGCATGTCTATTGGTATACTGAAATGGAGCAGGTACTTTTTCAGTCACTCTTTCTGAGGAACATAAGAAGAAATAAATGGATGCCCTCTCCGGCTGTTCATAGTCACGAATCACCACTGGCTTTCATTCGTACCTGATCCTCCTCCCCAATCACATATACTTATCTACTTCTGCTTGCAGTGAGAATATCACATGCGGAAGCGCGCGTACGCTAGAAAGACGTATAAGCAAGCCTTTCTTTATGAGTATGAGTCAACCAAGCCGCTTCAAAGAACAAAGGTCTCTGGAATGCCGGCTGAGGTCACTTTGCAGGTCAAAAAGAAGAGGGTGGTGATCGGATTTGACTGGAGGCAGATTCCGGACAGCAGCTTCCGGGAAAAATTACATTCCATCTTAAACAGAGCTCTATCTAAGCTCTAATACACACGACTGAACCCTGGAGACTTTTGCCTCGCCATGTAAACTGAGAGCCTAGGTACCCAAGATCAATGATTTTGCTTTAAATCTTTAAACTTCCCACATCTGAAGAACTTGCTTCCAGAGCCAGGCTTTCAGACTCTCCATAGGTTTCGCATAGAGAGCAATCAATAAGCACTCGCTCTTCTTCTCCTGAACTACCTTAATATGAACGAACTGAGAGTCATCCTGAAGGACATCCACTGATATATCTTTGCTCTTCCACAGGACAAAAATCCCACCTTGAGGTTCCAACCGATGCGATGACGGTTTTAACCACTTTCTCGGCCTTCTCACCACTGACCCTAGTTTAAAAAAGAAAAGCACAACTCTCTCAGGTGAATTAAGTCCATTCTTACACCATGAAACCTCGGCGGCGATTCCAAACTCGAATCACACAATAAGGAAAAGACTATACCACCCATGTTGCAGTGGGGCTACCCATCATATGACGAGCAATCCGGCTGCATTTGTCTAATATCTCAAAAAATTATATTGGTTGGACACCTTTGCGATGACCGCCAAAGCTATGCCATCTTTATTCCAACTTCCTCTGTGTTGTCAAGGATCTACACACGCATAATGTTATAGCTATAGGGTGCCGCCCGTAGCCGACCCCTATATGCTTTAGACCCTAATTTTCCTCTTATTTATTTGTGGCTTCTTCATAACAAAGAGCTTCCTTATGGCAACTAGGGGCTTTATAGGGGTCCTCTTGTTGTTTGAAAGGTAGGTTTTGTCAGAGATTCAATGGAAAGGAAGGGAAGAGGTAACTCACCAACCAACAGGAGGAGGATATGAAATAGAGCACCAACAACCGTTCTACTCGAGCGGAACTTCTAACTGAAGCTTCTCACGTTTTTCAGCAGGGTCTGGGCTACGGGGTCCTTTTCCAACCCCTCTCTTATGCGTTCGGGGATGGCCCCTTTGAGTTGGCTCATGTCTGCTATCTCTTCTAACTTGTTGGATGCCAACTCGGCCTTTCGACTTAGTGCGTCGGCAACTTTATTGGTCCTCCCGGGCTTGTACTCGAGGACCATGTCGAACCCCACCAGAAAGTCTTGCCACCGTGCCCGCTTGGGGTTGGGCTCTCTTCTGAGTAAGGAAAGAGCTCGTAGCCACGTTATCGGTCTTGATCACGAACCTTGAGCCCAGCGAATAAAACTACACTGCGCTCCAGCAATTCAATGATCTCTGTGACTTGGCTATCAAGGTCACTCGCCACGAGCGCTTGCTGCGAAAAGTCGGACTTGATGCAATGGTGGCGGAGATCAAGATCACTAAGCCAGTTGTTTGCCTTGCTCTACGCAAAGCCCCACCCAATCAGGCTGCCATGCTAAACAAGCCTGGTATGGAGCGGACTGCAGGCAAATTTGGCAATCGGCCACGTGACTTCACGTACGATGTCTCAAAGGCCGATGAGATCTATGATTGCTTGGAAAAAGTCGGGTTAGTAGGGTCCCCAGAGCATCAAGTCCAGTTAGACGCACTAAAGGGACAGAAACCCATATGCTAGTTTCATGCCAGTAATAGTCACGCCACAGCTGACTGCGTAGCCTTCCGCCGCGCAATACAGGACAAGATTGATGTTTCCCGATAAGGGAAAACATATGTTGATTGACAAGCAACCATTTCCCAAGACCGCGTAGGCAGCGCCGGTGTATATTCATGACCACTACTTTGATTTGTCGATATAGTCAGTGTGCCGCGAGTGCTTTCTCTCTTTTGTCCAACTTGACTTCTTTCTTCCACATAGGCCTCGCTTGCATGCCTTGTGGCAAACTAGACTGAAAAATGGTTTATATAAATAAAGAAGAGTCACGCTCTTGAAGCCCTAAGAAATAGGCAACATCGGTTCGAATCCGAATTGGGGTGGGGCTCTTTCTCCGGAATAGGAGAGTAACTTACCCAGAAAAGATGTTGCTAGGCAGGCGGTTATTATAATAGAGGTGCCTTCAAGTAGAAATGTAATTTAGCCGACACATAAAAACTGAATAAAAGCTAAAGGCTTTATCCCTCCATATCATATGCATTACCTATAGCATTCGACCCCTTCCTCTTTGTAGGAATTCATATCTTTCTACTCCTTTCGCCCTACGACTCCTCATGATGAAAGCTACTTCGCACCTTGAGTCTGCTTTCTATATTAAAAAATAGATCTCCCTTGAGCTTGGACAGTTGGGCAAGCCGAACCCTGTACAGTAGAAGTTTAAGCTATTATTGATCCAGTTGCCACCTCTTCACCATGTTTGGATGACACCGGTTCTTTCGAAGCAGATAAGGGCATTGATGGATCGTCTCACTTGCCTGCGAACATAGCGAAAAACTCTTCAAATTGAGCTGACGGTAAAGTAAGCTACGTGAAATAAAGCCTATCTTCTATGGGGCAGCTATTTCCGTACCGGGAAGCAGTTAAGGTGTCAAAGTGCGGCACTAATCAATCTCGTCAGCAACGCTAGTCTGGAGATTTTTTCTCAAAAAAGGATCTGACCATATTGGTCAGAATAATACGTAGGCGGACGGGATTCCTCCCTTTTTTCCTTTATAGAGAAGCGGGGTGACAAGATTTGATAGATGCCAATAATCCACAGTCTTACTGGTCAAGGCATATAACTCTCAAGCTCCCGACCGCAGGCCAAAGAGATCTTCTGACATATTTACAAGCCATCTCAACAGGCGTCCATTTCCCTGATATTAGCCAAGCGAACAAAAAATCTTTCTGCTATCCGGTGATATTAAAAGGTTTCTTATTAATCCACATTCCAGGCTCGGAATGCCTATTTACGTAAGTCTTTCTTAGCCAGCTAACAGCTAACGGGGCCACGAAGCGCCCAAGGAATTGCGACTGCTCGATACCGGCCGATTCCTGCTTGAATTGAGCTCTGATGGCATGATGCTAGGTCTGTTTACAGCATTGACCGCGGTATCCTGCTTGCACGGACGGCGTGTAGGATTGCCGTAACGTAATATGAATGGTTGAATGAATAAATTTTTATTAGTAATGTTCTTTCTTTCATCCTTGTTCGGCGCTTGTTATTTAGTTGGTGTAAAAGAGGGCTAAGCCCAAGACAATAATTCCAATAGTTCGCTTTTTCGTTTTAGCGCTACTTGGATACTTCAAGCCAAGATCAGGACGATGGGTGGGAGAGGAGATAGGGGCATGCATCCAAGAGCTTATTTTCTCGTTGTTGCTTGTAACATTATTAACGAGAAAAAGTGGCAGGCTCTATTTTCATGCTTAATGTTGTCGCCTTCGAAATCGATGCTTAAGTCGATCCACTTGCATTGGTGGTCTCTCTCTTCCCTCATCGCATGCGCTTCGCTTCGACCAGGGTTTAAGCCTTTGATTGTCCGGTAGAGTAGATTTCATCCCTCGATCTGGTCTTCTGTAACAATCTGATCTTTAACTTTATGAAAGCTATTTTATTGGGGATCCTAGGTGGGGAAATAGCAAGTCTCTTTTCTGGCTGACTTACAGCCGGGAGGCCTAGGGAGGCGTTTGGTCTGCTTGTCGCATACTACTAACCTAACCGCGAGTCAATCTATCTATCTATATATTATTGATGGTACGAAGCCTTTTTTCAAAGCCCTGAGGCGGGCCTTATAACTTTTTTTTTTGAAGTTTAGTAACCTAACCCGCCAGATACAAGTTTTGCAAAGTAAAGACATTCTTCAACGAGTGAAATCGAAACTGCCGCACAAGCATACGCATAATCAGGCACGGCATATGCATCATCAGACGCGGAAGGAATTTTATAATTTTTATTTCTTATTATTATTATTTTATTACGTTAAACTGTCACTAGGTTAGGTAAGCCCCCCATTTTATCGACGGTTTTACCGCTTTAGCCGACACTGATGCTGCCATTTAGAAATAAAGTAATATGGTTACGACTTGGTTGGTGTTCGGTGAGCCGATCGGAGAATAAAAAAAGATGTTTTTGGCATTTCTATAAGATCTTTACTTTTACTATTTTAATCTTTGAGCGGATGGATACGCATTCAGTTAGCTTTCTTACAGCATATAGGCTCACAGCGGATACGACAAGACCGCTTATTCACTCAGCAACAACAGCGCATTCAATAGCAGCATTCGATGCTTCTTCCCTATTCTATTTGTAAACAACCGACCGAGGGGAAGTAAGCAGGAAGCCATAACTGCAAGAACCACAGCGGACCGGTAGGATTGGCGAAAGAGTCTTGCAACAGTCTGTACAGGCCCCTTTACAAGCAAGCTAACAAGAACGAGGGAATCTCCAAACCAAAGAGCCGAAAAATAGCACGTAACCCGTGGAGGATAAAAGAACCTTTTAGTTTAAGAAGAATTAGGTCGGGATTAAAACCAATCAAATAAAAAAAGAGATAGGCAGCGAACATAACCGGTGGCAGGATAATAAAAGAAATTATTATATTAAGTGGCGAAATGAAGATTTAAGAAAGAAAGACATTCCATGACCTCTAAAATTTCATGACACATTTTCTATTGATGGAGAAAGATATTATTACCTAAGTGCTTGTCTGTTCCTTGACGCGGAAACTTACGGAGAACACATCTCACTGAAACCGAACCCAATCCTCTCATCTGAACTCTGACACCAATCTTCACGAGACGGCTCTTGACCAATTCCTTTTGTATCGTACCTGGTCGAGCTCTACCTTGTACTTCCCGCCCTACTTTCAATCTATTTCTTATAAACCTGATCCACATCCAACAGCAGCAGTCTCTGTTGGTCCTATTTTCCGCGTTAGATCAGAGCAAGACCTGTTAGAATCATCCCCAACATTTCCTTATTGAGTCAGGCCCAGGGTTAACCACAGGAGCAACCTTGGTTTTTATTGACTCTCTAGCCCTACCTGAAACATTGACATTTCAAGTTCAATCTGAACCCTACTAAACGATTCCTCCCGGAATGAAAAGTACGCTTTATCGTTCCACTTATTTCTGAACTCAGACAAGATTTCACTCGAGTTCAAGCTTTCGTCACTTAGTCAGAAGGGATCACCTCGGCATGTCAAAGAACCGGCGCTACCAGACCTTGGTCGTCTCCGCTGGGCGGGGCTCACCGCAAACCTACTTCCTCTTGGATCCTTTCCCACTGCCCTTTTCTTTCCAATTTCAACTCCAGTGGCCTGGTTCTTTTCTATGTAATTCTTTGAGTCGTTTTGTGTCTACCGCCTCATCCTCAGCCTCTTCCTACCTAAATAAGGCCCCCCCTAGTCCTTATTCTCTATTCCTTAGAAAATTTAAGATTCATTCTTTAGCCAGATCAACATCCTTCTTCCTATTACCTATCTCCAGATCAAGATCCTAACATGATTAAAGCCATAACTCTACTATTGAAGTACTTAGTAATCCTACTTCCAATTCACTATCTACTTCCTTCGTCAGCCCTCCTCCATAGCTACCTTTGAAGGGAAAGCTGGCTAGACCAAGCCTAGTAATTAATTGAATAAGAGGGAAAAAGGCCACTCAGGTCTATATCTAGAAAGGAGGCTGGATTGGAAGATTTAGAGACCCGGGACTGTGCAGGTTTGCAGAGAGGCTAGAGCATTCCCTTCACTAAAATAGAATAGTAGGTAAGATTCACTAGCTAGAAGTTTACTGAGAAGGGTAGAGTTTGCAGTAATCGATGAGAGAATGGTAATGCTAAAGGTAGGAAGAAAGAAGGCTCATTCTATGCTGACCACTTACTATGGCTCTTCTCTCATTTGATTTGAGAATCTTATTTAAGCCATAGGCTATCGATTGGGGGAAGAAAGCATGCCTTTGTTGGTCACCATCACCACCATCGTTAACATCGGTACACTCCTAAATAAGGCCTACCTCCCTTCCATTCAACCAGAGCAGCGATGAGAACAGAGACTAAATTAGCTAAGCAATGCATCAACGGGAGGATTCTGAAATTATCTTATCATATGACATTCTACTTTGAGCAAGTCACTTATGCCTATTCCTTGATAGGAGAGGGAAAAGCATTAGGCCGGCCAGTACCAGAACGATTATGAAGAAGTCTTAGGTGGGTAGGTGGGAATCCGAGGATGAAACTTCTGTTGATGAATGCATTCATACCATCATCTCTATCCCTTGCTCATTCTAGGCCAAGCTCTTCCCTTCTTAAAGTACTTTGCCTTCGGCATCTCACTTGAATTGGAGAATATATTAAGCATAGGATCATCCAGAGTCTGTAAAGTCTACCTCGCTTAGCTCAACCTTATCCATAGACGATCTCTATCTCTTCATTGCTATGGTACTCTTTGTAGTAGGTAACTTTCTATACCTGAGCCACTTTACTAACCCTTAGCTTGTGTTCGATACCTCACGCCTTCACTTAATCCAAAAGCTTGGCTTGCTTCGTGTTCCAACTCAGCGATATGAATACCATCGTTAGCAATAACTTCCCCTTCGCCTAATCCCTTTATCCCCTCTCCCAATCCCTTCTTTCAGTTGAATGTTTGCAAAGTCCGATAGAGTGGAAGAGAGAGCGGGATTAAGAGACTTAGAGGACAGATGCTACTAAAGTCCTAACATGGGGGCATAGCGTTTTGACTATATCCTTCCTTACTTGTCGGCGTAACGACAGCTAATGATTGAATACCTAGCTTATTGATGAATTCGGCGTAAGAAGTTAATACTTCCACTTATTCCCTAGAATAGAAGACATGGAGGCCTTACAACTTTTCAGGATCTATTACCTGCATGACAGGAATATTAAATAGACATGAAATCAACGGGAAGCCTATTCCTACCCTAGTTTATTGGCTCTTAGGTCGGTTAAACTGTCCCTATAGCTAAAGTCAAGTCAGGAGTTCGCGTTTTAGTTTGAGTTCAGGACAGGAAAGTATGGGACCTAATTAAATGGAGTACTTGCGCCCACTCTCGACGCCTACTTTATTAAACGAAGGACAGGGCAGGCATACTCTTCGACAGACAGAAGGAAGGATTGGACTGGTGCTATAGCTTTCCCTTTTTCCAGCCATGTAGGTTTTCTTGAAGCACAAGCCATTCTAAGAGCGCCATTCAAGCCTTAGCCTGAAAAAGGCTAAAGACTGTTGGGAGAGTCCAGGGCGGTCCGGCGACCGTTGCCCCTTTTATTTTGGATGTAGCTATTTCCTTACATATAGAGGAATCGAGGAGATTCGTATACGCCCAGAAGCTCGCAAGACCCACGGCGCCTTGCTACAATAACGAGTGGCTAGTTCGTTCGATATCTAGGGGATACCCGTCTACTTCGCTTCACCAAGCAGACCCCACGTACTTTAATTGTCCGTCTGCTACTACGAACCCGACCCATAGGCCCATACCTTTCTCGACCGAAGCCATAAGTAGTAGTTTAACGCTTGATCGAAGCGGCAGTTACCAGGCCCGGCCCAACTATCCCAGGGCAGAAGGACGCAAAAAGCAAAATGTTACAGGGGCTTGGGATGCCTCACCAGGATGAGGCGGTAGCACTTGGCGTGAGTGCGCTAATAAACCAACCCATTTGATAATAAACCCTATCGAGTGTACGCTTTCGGTTAAGTGAAGGGATAGACCGAACCAGCTCACTAACGAAATTTCAGATCAGGGAATGTTACCCGAAGCATATCTCGTTGGATGGATGTCGTTGCCGCGAAGTGAGCTTTTATGGGACTTTCACAAAGCGGACTACTATCAGTAGTATATGCCTTCCCTGGGAAAAGCGGTAGAACATCCTGATCTCAAAGGAGAGCCTTGCTTTTTCTGTGCTTAGTCTATAAGCAAAGAGGGGGTGCCCAGTACACTTGAGATGCGTCCCAAGGTCGCCAATGACCAGTACTGCAACTGAAAGCCAGGGTATCTTACCCTAAAAGGCAGAGTTGGAATACTTTCTTGGTTCAAATCCAATAGTAGCTAGAACCAGTGAAAGGGTAGTTCACCAGACCCGCTCACGATAATGCGAATGAAACGGCAGATAAGCCTATTACTGGTTACGGCGATAAGATCCTAACAAACGGCCGGTTTACATTTACAACAGAAAAATAAAAGATAAGGCAATTAAGGGATGAAAGATAGCGGCAGACTAAGGAGTAAAGACTGACTCTTTCTCTTCTATTCTATGGAACACATTTAAAGACTGACTGACCTACTAGAGGGAATAATTACTCCTATTGACCGAAGGCTAAAGGACTCCTATTCTTTTTTCACAATCGCCGATCAGATGTTAGGAATCGATTGCAGCGAGAAGCCTCTCTTGGCCAAGAAGCAAGAGTTCCGGTGCGGGAGTAAGATTCTTATCCAATCTGTCTATTAGTGGAATCCCAAAAAATAAATATTAATCTCGTGTAAATGAAGGGAAATTTGATGGCTTAAAGGAGCTTTTAAGCCACTCTTCTAATTCCTCTTGGGTTATTTCCGATCGGGTCTTGCCAGGGGTTGGTGCATTGATGCCGAGAATACGCTGTTTGAAAGGTAACTTGATCTAGATGCGGAGTCTAGTTTGCACTTTATGGTACAACTTTTTATCCTTTAAATAAGAGGAGGTGGTCAAGACCTTAGGCAGCTCGACGCATCTAGTTTCGGTCTTGCTAACGGGCGACAAAAGGATGTTGGCCTTCCCATTTGAAGCGGAGAAGGGGACCCCACAGAGATCTACCTGGCCTCGCCAGCCAGTCTACTGATTGTCCATAAAAAGTATTCTGCAAGCTTCTGGGGCAGGTCGCCTCTTATTTCATCGTATATATATAATGGAATATATAGTTGGGGGTTGATCGCTAGTCTTTTAATCCACAAAAACCTCCTAAATACCTACCTTGGCATCTTTCATTGAAAAATGCGTATGGTAAGTAAGAATAAGAATGAACGGAAGGATGAGTCGATTAGATTCAGAGGAAGGAGGAGTAGGCATCGACCTAGTTAGTCGTTCTGAGTGAAGCTGAGGAGGTTCTTGGACTAGTTTCTCATGTATATAAATAATCAGGCTCCTTCTTTCTAGAAAGGGTAGTTTTTCCTGCCTATCTGTTCCTATGTGTGAAAACGAGTATGTGAACAGAACATCTTTCAAACATCGAGATTGGGTTGGCGGTCAGTAAGGAAAGCCGGGTGTGGCGATCCGATCAACTAAAATAAATCCTTAAATTACATATATAATGATAGAAAGAATCGTTAAGTAGGCTAATCTTTAAAGGTTTCCATTTTCGATTGAGAAAGCGGCAGGCCCAAAGAGCTCTACAGTAGTGCCTCCTTGCTTGGTCTCAACAATTTGGCTTTTACACGGGAACGAAGACTTTCTAGAACAAATATTAAACCTTCACTCTTTGCCAAGATAGTACGAATGAAGTTCTTAGTGCTACCTAGCCCCGTCTAGATGGAGAATCTCTTATATGATATAAGCTGTCGCTTCGCTCGAGTGACTACGTACCTGCCCCTTCGACATAGATGATTGGACTGTCTTTCTTTGGCCTAGAAGAATGGCACTTGCCTTTTCTTGGTCGGTTCGAATCCGGCCCAGTCCTAGGTACGCACGTAACAGACGTTCGTATGAACTAGAACCTTTCTTTTGATCAATAGAACAGGAAGAGGAGTCAGCCAAAAAGAAATAAAACAAAAAGTAATGACCACCAAGATAATGCATATATTATTTTATTTAATATATGGCCCATTTTTTCATATAATTGTTTTTTTTATCTTTCATATCCTTTTTATCTGTAAGTCTGGCTCTTGGTAATATTTTAATCTTAAAAGCAGTATTCGCGTACAATTCCGCTTTAGGGCTGCCAGTTGAATTCCGGGCTTCCTGGAATAAAATTTTTGTGAAGGGACTGTATCCCGGTAACTAGGCCCCCCCACAAACGGTTCCCGACATATCTTAAACTCTATTATTAAAACAAATCGCGGAGAACTCTTATATCGTTTTATTTATTACTTTTTTTAGAATATTCCTTCTTAGTTGTTCCGTTGTTTTTTTTAGTCAGACTTCTAGAACTAGAATAAATCTGACTAAGGAAGAAGAAGCAAAAATAGGTTTCTTTTTGGGGCAAATTTCTTTTCCCGTGGCCTGCTTCATTTCTCTATTTTTCCTATCTTATAGCGGGTTGGCTCTAAATAATGAGCTGAACATTATTTATTGCTTTTGCCAGAATATTAGCTCCGGGCTTGCTATGACGTTTGAAAGTGGTCATGAGGGGATACACTTAACAGTCTACCCCCCCTCTGACCTAAGAAGGTAGCTTGTCTCGCCCAGGAGGTGGGAACAGTTGAAAACAAAGTGGCGAACGGGTGAGAGGGCCTTCGATTTTGATTCTTTTTCTTGAGGGGGATTCTGTCTGTCAGAAATCACTGTCTGTCTGGTCTGCATTGAAAAAGTGTTAAGTGGACAATTCCTTCTCTTGATATGGAGGTTTTAGGTCTCTGGAAGGGCCTTCGTTCTTTCTGTTAGTTTTCGTTTGTGAATCTTTCTCCCATGCATAATTTGTTGGTCAACAACCACAACTCAATAGAATTCATTCTTTAAGACTCCGGACTCTCTTTCTGTCCGGAGGGAATCATTGTTTCTCAATCAATCATGCCTCAACTGGATAAATTCACTTATTTCACACAATTCTTCTGGTCATGCCTTTTCCTCTTTACTTTCTATATTCCCATATGCAATGATGGAGATGGAGTACTTGGGATCAGCAGAATTCTAAAACTACGGAACCAACTGGTTTCAAACCGGGGGAACAAAATCCGGAGCAACGACCCCAACAGTTTGGAAGATATCTTTAGAAAAGGTTTTAGCACCGGTGTATCCTATATGTACTCAAGTTTATTCGAAGTATCCCAATGGTGTAACGCCGTCGACTTATTGGGAAATAGGAGGAAAATAACTTTTATCTCTTGTTTCGGAGAAATAAGTGGCTCACGAGGAATGGAAAGAAACATCTTATATTTGATCTCGAAGTCCTCATATGGCGCTTCTTCTTCAAATCCTGGATGGGTGATCACTTGTAGGAATGACATAATGCTAATCCATGTTCCACACGGCCAAGGAAGAATCAAAAAATAAGAAAGGTATTGCTTTTTTTATAATAGTTGCTCGTTCGTTCATAAATTCACTCGACCACTTGTTAGTCTTGCTACACGACACGAGTCTAGGGTTAAGTTGAAGCAGACACGGTCAAGTAAAGTCGACTTCACAAGTGATTCAACATACCATATATATGGATGGAAATAAAAAAGGAGAGAAGGGTCTCGCCCAGGTGGCTCCCGCAAGGTAACGACTTCAAACTCAAACAAAGAACGTTCTTCTCCAAGGCATGAGTAAAATAAAATGCTGTATGTATTGCAAGACCCGTCGATAAGCTAAGGCTACGACATGAAGGAAGGCCAGAAGAACTACAGAACCACGCCCACCAGAGCTAAAGGAGACCGAAGGGACTTGCGGGAGGTTAAGGTCGCTGGCTTGCCCACCCGTGGGTTCTGGTAGCCATGGATGGATACAAAGATAGAGAGAGACTTCCTGGTTCTCTATCGTTGCTAGATACCAAGGATCTCATTCCATGATTTGGTCCACCGAGGCCAGGGGGTCCGATGGTGAGTACTTCCCTTCTCTGTTTACTGATCCAGAGATGTGGAACTCTTTGACAGCTGGAACTTGAGACTCGGCTTAGTGTATTACGTGATGAGGCCTCTATTTAAGCATCAAAACAAGAGTTACAGGAGGGATAAGAAAGCTGTCCTGCTTACTGCTCCGAACCCATTGCTACATAAGGGCCATCAACCCACTCCCGACTAGGAGTGATGCTCTCTTCCGGACTACACTACTAGGTCTAAGTGGTAGGTCGGCAGGTTACGTGTGCAGTTGACTTTGCAGCTTTAGTGCGGCGCTTGGTTTTGTGTGCTTTGCAGCAGTTTACCATTCTGCTGTACCGGATGCCCGAAGTGTGGACTCTTTATCTAAGTTAGCTTAAGGCCTATTCTAATAAGTTGTTTTCTAAGAAGTTCTCAGTTTTATTCGTCGCCAAAGCCTCAATACCTACTCTTGAATGGAATTCTATCCCATAGCTCTTATTCCAAGAACTGCTGATTTCCCTTAGCAGCTGATTCAATAGCCAGCCCCCTTGCTTGGTTCTGGTCAGTCCCGCTACCGAGCTTTCACTTTCAAATCAATCAACCCCGTGCTTTAGATCAGCTAATTGGGAATCTGGATCTTCCCCATAAATTGGGATCGGCCACTCATCTTGAGTATCTCACTTGCTTGTTCAGGCCATAAGAGTTCAGAGTCTAATCGCAGAGAACTCATACCGTCCCTTGAGCCTATAGATAGAAGGTAGGCCTAGACTTGAAGGTGAATACGTCTTTCTGTGATCTTACGGTAGCGAGTTTCGGTAAGTTCAGTAAGTGAAGTGACGAGCGAAGGTGTACAAAGTCTATGACTCACACGCTTAGGCGGGTTACGGGACTTTGTGATTCTTTCGGACAAGATTGCCTAGATTGATCAGATTCTCTTCCTATCTATTCATAAGACAAGATCCATCAAGGAATCCAGCGGCAGGGTACTTGATTCCGATATCTCCCCCCGAGGGTGAGGTAGACTTCCCTATCCTTAAGGAGAAAATAAGATCTCTTGCTTTGCCCACAAGCCCTACTAGCTTAGCAAGTCTGGTCGCAGGTGTGTTGTTCGTTCTAGCGATAGGCTCCAAGCGCGATTCTGATTCTAAATTAGGTTTTATGTTCTGCAATGAATCTGTTCTAAAGAAAGACCTGCCTATAAGAGGGGCTGGTTCACGGTAATGAATGGTGGTATCGGTCGGGGCAAGCACTCGTTCCCGCAGCCCTTGTTGCAGCTGATAGACTCAAAAGTAAGGGCACGAAAAGCTGTCTTAAACAAAAAACCTTCTCGCGGGAAGCCCCCACAAAAAAAAGGGGGACAAGATTCATCGATTAGGTGGCAGCAAGGTTTGTGACTCTTTGATCTATCGGAATTGCTATCCATCAGAGAGAGAGAAAGGAATTTGTCTGGAGGACGGCTAAGGCTGTTGTCAAGAAGGTTATGCCTGCCAGTCTCTCTCTTCTAAGGCCTCTATGCCTGTTCTCGAATCCGCTCTTATCTTATCCGCTGCTTGAGAATAGGCTTTGAGGAAGGGTACCACATATCCCTCTTAGTAAACCCTAAGATAAGGACAGAGAAGAGGTAATCCTAATAGTCAACTATTAGCGTCCCCGCTATCAGTCCAGTACCATTAGTTCTCCAAAGGTCAAAGGCTAGCCTTCTAAGAACCTTTCACTCTTGCCTGTTGATTGATATTCCTATCCTTCATTACCGGGGAGAACGAAACTTATTAGCATGGAACATATGCCATGATCCATAAGCCTCCAAGCCTCATTCAAACGAAGGATCCTAACTCAAAGATCAGATCATCTTGTGGAACTGCCGATTGCTTCTTTTTTTTATTAAGAAGAGCTCAGTCATTTAGGATCAACAACACGTTATGAGGCCAGGCCGCACTTAACTAAGCCCACCAATTAGATGTTCAGTTCAAAGCCTAACTACCACAATAATGCAAGGCGGGAGAGAAGCCGGATGCGTATCATAGAAGGACTTATTTCTTGGTCTATCTAATAGCCGTACAGTCGCTACTAATACTAAGACAGGGATGACAGGATTAGTCTTGAAGTCTTGATCTCTCTAAAAAGGGCTCTCTAAATCCCTAGAGATTGTTAACTTCTCTATATGAAAAAAAATCCTCAAGAAAGATCTAATACCAATTTTGGAAAAAATTCGTGGATCGACTAAGGAAGGCTATGAAGCTATCGATTCAATGAAAGAAAGAATAGTGGTGCTCAAACAGCACAGTACAATCACGGAGTTGTAACTACAATGGCTGCCCATGTACTGGTATCCTTTATGCGTTTTTCTCAATAGGTAGAAGCATAGCGCTGTCCAAATTGATAGCAAAAGATCAAACTTCAAGCTAGGCGTAGGCCGAGCATTCCTTCTTTACTTTAGAGTTTCCTTTTTTCATGCCTTAGCAGAAGAGAGGAGGCTGTCAGAGCCTACTGATCTGTTAGCGGATAAAAGAGCAGATTCGATTCTACGCTCGGAACCTTGGTCCAGCAATCTACTAAAGCGCTTGGATCGGAGATCGCATGACCAGATCCTATTCCATACCAAGCTTGGAAAGCTGTGCTTCGGTGCGGCTTTGTATACAGGGAGGAAGCCTTGAACTGTGCAAACGCAGAACAACCTCCAAACCGGATAAGATCTCAAGAGCTTACTACTCCATCCTAGGGCATGTTTACTTTTTCGGTTACAAAGACTCGTGTTAGTCAAAGCTACTAGAAAGCTTGAGCCTCAAAATCAAGCATGACCTTCGTAAAGGTCCAGTATAACTCGTATTCGTGATTTACTAACTTCGGCGCCCTAGCTAAGGAGACACGACCTCGGACTTTAACAAAGGGGAATCAGACTCTCTAAAAATGATAAGATTATCTTCTATGAGAAATTACTTACAGCGATCCTGCATCTCCGCCTAGTTACTTCGCTCCGCCCCTTGATGACAAAGTAAACATAGCCGAAAGGCCCTTTTTTTCCTATCGCTTTGCTAGACTCCTCTACACCTATCTTATGAAATCCGTGCCGTTAAATTTCCTTTTTCCCTCCCTCCTGTCTCACCGCAACCTGTCGCCTAAAACAGGAGAATCGAAGGAAAGCAAGTTTAGGCTTAAAGTCAACTACATCTCAAAGCCTCGAAGGTTATAAGAAAGCAAGCTAGGCCCCTCATTCAATTTAGCTACTCAAGTCTTCTATCCACTACGTCCCTCAACCTAGCGTATGAAAGACAAAGAGCCTTAACAGTTGACTACCAAAGCCCCCTCTAAAAATAAAAATGCGGCACCCCATTCCCGAGCCCAATGGTTAATAGAAAGGGCTTGCTTGAGTGTATGAACGCCTAGAAAGCTATGGCTTGGTCCCCTATTGCGGATTAAAAAAGCTTTCTATCTCGGCCATAACTAACTGGTAATCAGTAATCAGGAGTTTCAGGAAACATCTAGGATTACCTACCCATTACACCAAACTGCAAATAATCAAGTGTCCTGAAATGCATGTCAGGCTAAAAATAAAAATAAGAAGAAGTCAGAGTACCTACCATCAATCTCCGTAGCTAGATCGGAGATGCAAGAACATAGATTGGAATAGACAGATTGAGATGTGCTCCTTCGTAGCGAGATTCCCATAGATGTGACTTTCCCCTTACGTAGTAGAATGGAAGTGACGAAGCATCTATTGAACTACCATTTATGGAAGAGTAGCAACAAGATTGGAAGCTCTTTCCCTTGGGTGTGCATTCATATGGCAGTCAAAAGTAGCCTTATTTACAGCCTTTTTTACTCCATAGGAAGCGAGAGAAGCAATAGAAAAGGAATCCAAGTCAATAGAAGTAGTAGGCCCATGCCAAATGAGTAGGCTGATAGCCTGGGAATCTAAGTCACTAGACCAGATGGAATCGTTGCCTGGCTTTGACTCTTCCTAAGGCAGTTCGTGAAGCAATTAGCGGAAAGGACAGACTGGCTTGATGCCTTTGCAGATGTCTATGACTCTGGAATCAGTCTCGAATCCGATTTCCGACGAAAAGGCTTATGGCCCGAAACTGGCATCTGAATTGGATTCATTTTCATTTCCCAGTGGCTGGGCACCTGCCCATGCTCATCTTTTGGGCATTCTCTTTCCCCTATCATCCTTTGACCCACTCAAACTTCATAATGTAGAAAAAAAAAGAAACACTATGTGATAATGGTATCAACTATGATTCTCACTATAGCTCTGACGGAGTCAGTTTCTCAACACGGGATCTCTATACCATTATGAAACAAAGAGAAAGCATTATCTATCAGGTCAAGGGACTTCTTTCCATTGGGCTTCTATTGAATGTAATCAGGCTCATCTCTCCGGTTCGTCCTTGCCGGTTGGTTATAGTTCAGATTCAGTGACCACAGAGTCAGTCTTCGGTTCCATATCAGTGTCTACAGAAAAGGGCAACCGGCTCACATCCTTGCCCGGGACAGTCCTAATTGAAACATAAGAGTGTGTTTGACTTGAGTTTGTTCTTCACTCTCTTCCCATCATTATGGAAGAGTAGTTGCTTTGCTGTATAGCTAAGATTTCTACCCTTCCATTGGGAGTTCTTCCTTCGATTCTTCGTATGTTTTCTCCCTAGCCCTAGCAGCCTTTACGGGGTGCTTTCCGGTTGGGTGAGCTACCCTTTTTCAATGATATATGGATCAAGGCCTCGCTGAGCCAGATCAGCACGAGCTACTAAAGTAAAGATAAATAAGCTCAAAGCCTCCGGGCGTGGGAAGAGGTTGGGAAACCGGCCAGGCAAAAGGCTATCCTGAATCAGATACCATTCTGAGGGGAGGGGAGAGACCCGTAACCAAACAAAGAGGCCTAACTGCAAAGCAAACCAGAAAGAAAGATGTCATCTATGCTCTTGACATCGAGAAAGAGCTTCGTTGTTTGATCTGTCCACTGGGACATCTACAAATTGAATCATCAAAGAAGAAGAACAGGCATTGTCCGCAACCCTTGTTGAAAGAGGAACTGCCTTTACTCGTCAAAGCCAGCATCCCAGATGCCTTCATGACCTATAGACTTGTTATTCTGCTTCTGTGGAATCTTTGTCTTGTTAACCCCTAAGGGGAAGATCACCACTCTATTAGTGGGACTTATACCGGTTTATTGGATAGAGTGAGTCCTCTGATTCTCTATATCGATCTACTGGGAAAGCATCGATCTAGCCTCCCACTCATTCTGCTAAAAGGATGTCCTAGAACGGAGAAGTGGAATCAAATGATCCATCTTAATTTTCCCATAGGACACATTGAAAGAATGCTTCCTTGTCCTTGTTGCTCGGGGAAGATAAGGTATCCATGCCGGACATCGTTCTTTCTCGGATTCTCTTTCTCGGCCCATCAAGAACTCGGCATCGAAGACTCATTGCTCTAGGCTGATGGATTTGCTTTCCAGCCTGTGGTGAAGACCCATTCCTTTGTTCGTTATATTCTATTGGTTCTTGCCCTAGCCTACTCTGATTTTCCAGACGGAGCTTTTTGATTTTGATATTTCGCCCTTGCTTGTCTAACGGGAGCAAAAGGACTCCTATCTTAACTCACCGTAGTTGAAGAAGGAATGCTTGGTAGTGCTAATGGAATGGATTGCCCCAGACATATGTCAAAAGAGAATCTCGATAGAATCAATAATAAAGCTCATTGGAATGAAACATGGCATCCATCTTCATCAACTTACAGTAAGCGCAGTGGAGAGAGCGGCTCTCGGGGAGCGGGCACTCATGGAACGTAGCGATCTCAAGATACCTGACTTGCTATCTCTTCAAGTAAATCACGATGATGAGGACTCACTCATCTCTATGTGCGGATCATCGTCTGATCCATGCCCTTGGGTTGTTCAAGTAATTACAGATGGATGAGATAGCTACCTTGATTGATTGCTGGGAATAGAGAACCAATCTATCTCTCTTATCTCTCCCGGGGGTAATTAGAAGAAGGAAGCATTGATGAGTTCACTGCGTGTTGGTAGCGAGGATAGAGAGAACAAGAATGAGCAGCCTTCCATGAATAGAACACCAAGGAACCTTTCTGGATCTGCTTACTGCTAGCGAAGAGGAAAAGGAATGCTTGTTGATTGGACTGATGCGAGATAGCTAGATAGAGAATGAAAAAGCCTTAGATTAACTACCAAATAGAGGTCTTTCCCCGGATTGAACTCACAGAGATGGCTAACAAAGGGTATTGATGTTAATATAATTAGAATGGAATGGAGTCCTACTTTCTTTCCCTCGGCACCAAGCTACGAAGCCAATTGATCTATCTTGGGATGCTTTCCCGTAGATGAAGAATAGGATGGATCGGTCTATGCCCACTCACTCATTATTTTTTGTTTGAAATGAGCCTGCGGCATGCCTTCTACGCGCTATACCCACTTGATTGAATGGCTTTGCCCTCTTCCTTGGCTTCAATCTCTGTTCCAGTAGAAGAAGAATAGGGCGCTTAGCCGGGAAAGAGCTTCTATCGCTAATGGTCACCGATCTAGGGCATCCTAACCTAGGGAATATAGGTTCCTAGGACATAAAGGAAATGAGGACTTGTTCTGTTCGTCTATCGAGCATCTCCGTCTCTAGCTCTGGGTTCTCAGTTCGCTAACTAGTGTCAAAGAAAGGGTTTAGCACTTCCATTGGTCCATAGAATACCGAATCACTGACAGTCAACAAGACAGACCGATTTCACTCCTTCGATGGAGATTCATCACACTCTATGCACTAGCCCTTTTGTCAATTCATTAACGGACAGAAGCAGACATCATTCAATAAGAATGTGTGTATGAGTTACGCCCTTCCGAGAAGAAAGCAGAAAGCTAGTCTTTGAATCGCTTAGGATATGCATTGGTTGTTCTTCCCTCAATAGACAGATACGATAAAGAAAGATCTCACTGCTGGGAGGTGGAGATGGATAACACCCCGAAACAACTAAAGGCTGACCAGGTCGAAGAGGGAAGTAACTCGTAGGATAGGAGTCTCCCTTTCCCTATATATAGCCGGTGAGTGAATAAACAACCACAGGAGATCAGCCTTTCTTTACTCTTTCCAGCTGAAAGAGAATCTAGCTAGGTTCGTAGTGTCAAAGACAGGAGGTTCACAGCACTTTACCTTGTTGTTCAACAATCTTGATACCCATCAAAAGCAGTCCGTTTCCTTGAATGACCTTAGGAGGGGCTCATATGCTTTCAAAACGAGATCTTCTGTTGTATGTAGAGATTCACATAGATAATGTGTCGTTGCCTGTAGCCTGTAGAAGGAGTGGGAGGATGGTCTTTCTTTGAGTTCGATAAGCAGTAGCAGTGCGTGAGACAAAGGAACGAGGTCACAAAGCCAAAGCATTTTCACATTTGATGTCATTGCCACTCTCATCAATCAAATGATTCAAATAATATTGTATATAATATAGAAGGGTGTATGGGGATGAGCAGAAAGACAGAACACCCATACATCATCTTCATCCCATGCTTGGCCCATCTAGGGGGCAGCATCAGAGGGAAGGAAGAACGGGTGAGAGGGCCTTCGATTTTGATTCTTTTTCTTGAGGGGGATTCTGTCTGTCAGAAATCACTGTCTGTCTGGTCTGCATTGAAAAAGTGTTAAGTGGACAATTCCTTCTCTTGATATGGAGGTTTTAGGTCTCTGGAAGGGCCTTCGTTCTTTCTGTTAGTTTTCGTTTGTGAATCTTTCTCCCATGCATAATTTGTTGGTCAACAACCACAACTCAATAGAATTCATTCTTTAAGACTCCGGACTCTCTTTCTGTCCGGAGGGAATCATTGTTTCTCAATCAATCATGCCTCAACTGGTTCTGGACATAAATATAGAGAGTTCTTCTTTTTTTTTCATTTTTATCCCCATAGCTGCGGTTATTTTCTATTCCCTTTTTAGAGGTGGGCGCCCACCCGCGTTGGGTCTACCCGATCCCAATATTGATCTGTCTTTAGCACTTGATGCTTTACATATAGAAATAGAGATTCAACTTGAAACCCTGTTCAAGGAACGCTTTGGGCAGTATTATGTATTGCCAGACGGATTAACCTTCTCTGCCGTTGGTGAACATCTGTACTCAAGGGTTGGAACCTTGGCAGGGTTGCAGGATATTCTTGTTGATCTCCTTTTTCAAAGGGAACTGAGCCCTTTTTTTCAGTTTGCTTTGGATTTTGTTATTTAAAGGGTATAGCTGCTATCAAAAAATGCTTGCTGAAAAGAAATAAGGTCCATTTTCCCACGTAGTTCGTCGGTCAAACCAACGATTCTCTTCTCAAAGTTATAGAGAGATCTTTTTCTAGTTAGACTTCTATCAATGCAATGAAAGAACCATCCCTTCCTATTTCTTTGTCCTGTCAGATAGAAATATAAGAAGACCCAAAAGAGCCCTTCTTTACCACTTTAGGGGGTGGGGGTGAAGGGGGGGTTTACATACAACCGAGGCAAAGTGGTTTATGATTGAATCTCAGAGGCATTCTTATCATTTGGTAGATCCAAGTCCATGGCCTATTTCGGGTTCACTCGGAGCTTTGGCAACCACCGTAGGAGGTGTGATGTACATGCACTCATTTCAAGGGGGTGCAACACTTCTCAGTTTGGGCCTAATATTTATCCTATATACCATGTTTGTATGGTGGCGCGATGTTCTACGTGAATCCACGTTGGAAGGACATCATACCAAAGTCGTACAATTAGGACCTCGATATGGTTCTATTTCGTTCATCGTATCGGAGGTTATGTTCCTTTTTGCTTTTTTTCGGGCTTCTTCTCATTCTTCTTTGGCACCTACGGTAGAGATCGGGGGTATTTGGCCCCCAAAAGGGATTGGGGTTTTAGATCCTCGGGAAATCCCATTTCTTAATACCCCTATTCTCCTTTCATCCGGAGCAGCCGTAACTTGGGCTCATCATGCTATACTCGCGGGGAAGGAAAAACGAGCAGTTTACGCTTTAGTAGCAACCGTTTCACTGGCTCTAGTATTCACTGGCTTTCAAGGAATGGAATATTATCAAGCACCCTTCACTATTTCGGATAGTATTTATGGTTCTACCTTTTTCTTAGCAACTGGCTTTCATGGTTTTCATGTGATTATAGGTACTCTTTTCTTGATCATATGTGGTATTCGCCAATATCTTGGTCATCTGACCAAGGAGCATCACGTTGGCTTTGAAGCAGCTGCATGGTACTGGCATTTTGTAGACGTGGTTCGGTTATTCCCATTTGTCTCTATCTATTGGTGGGGAGGTATATGAAGGAACGAAACAGTGGATTTAGGAATTAAAGCTCGAATACAAAGAGAACCGGGCTTTTCCAAAGAATTACTGCAGCTTTCCCAGCTTCGTTATCCTTTGAATTACTCCTAATTTTTCTATTCCTAGTGTCATGAGAAATCAAAACTTTCTATACTCATTCCTTCTCTTAGTCGGTGTCTCCTATTTACTTTGTCTAATCTTGGGTGAGAGTTAAGTTTTTTGGGCCTTGCTCTCAAAGGTGGGATACTCCGGTACGACGCGAGCCATATTTATACCATTTCTAAAATTGACAGGTTGCTCCGGAAGGCTGGCTCTTGTTCTGTTTTTCGCCGTGAAAGCGGTGAATGGAACCCTCTTCAAATATTTTTTTTTATCTTGTATGGAAGAAGCTGGGCCGTCTTCGGGCGCATCAAGCTCTAACCCGGGTAATCCCGTTGTACCCCCTATTGATCAAGGAAGGTCTACACGGCGAAGTGAAACAAGATTAAGTTTGGGATGCAGTAGACGCTGAGGAAAGGAGGAAAGAGGAAGAACTGCGTAACTCCAAGGAATGGAAAGAAAGTGAGCGTCACCTGCTCAAGGTGGAAAACATTAAAAAATCCATAGGCCAACGAGCGAAGGAAATAGCTCAGGAAAGGGGATTAACCCCAGGACGCTGCGAGGCGGTGGAAGATGCGGCAAACTACATTGCCGAAGATGTGGAATATCTAGCAGAAAATCAACAAGTAAGCTTCCTAGTCAACTTAATGCGAGACCTTAATAATCCCAACAGCGAGTCGTGGGAGCGCATCGAAGAGGAGGTGAAAAGATGGCGCTCATGGGAGGATTAGGGTCGACCAACAAACAGGGAAGGACCTCGTACCTGGTTCGGCAAATAAATAAAGTATCACACATCCTCTTGTTCCCAAGAGTCCCATGTTCTTCTCTCATGCTTCTGATGGATCTAGCAAAGACGGATCCACCTCTTATAGGGAGGGATCTGGTCACTCATTCGGATTGAGATTCATCCAAGTCTACCATAACGGCTGCTAAATCCCTCCCTATTTCACTTTGACTCTTTTCAGGGCGGGAAAAAGACCGGCTCTCTAGTTCTGTCATGGAAGGGGGCAAGGTGCTGACCGATGTCGATTAGGAAGCTGCTCCTGTTGTAAAGAAGTGAGGCAGCGAAGAAGAAGCATTTTAGCATTCACCTGTCCGTCCTTCTTTATGGAATGCTCAAGCCTAGTGAGAACTCAAGTCGATTCGAATGACTGGATCCGCTGGAACTAAGGCTATTTCCAATGCCCGAAAGGAAGGTGCTTAAGCTGAAAGAGTGGTCAGTGAGGCTCAATTCTTTGTATTGATTCCAAGACCCAGGGCATAAGGAATTCACTAAGTATAATAATATTCTCCTTTTGATTCAATAGAAGGGGATGCCCCCAATGTGGTAATAGCCGGTAGAGACCTACGTTATTCACAATAGGTGAACTTGCTAGAATGCTGTTTAATAAACTTCTTTATATAGGTAACTGGAAAGCTCTATCCCCCTACGTCAGCTGGCTTAAAAAGCTATTTTTCCTTATTCAACTCGGTAAATTGAAAGAAAGAAGTCCCAACCACGAGGCTTTGCCGCGAGAGTTTCGACATTAGTGATTTGCTCTGAATCAGGCCCCTAAACCAAGGCAAATAGCCCATAATACATATGAATCCGACAGATCGGACCGAACTGCCAATGAAATCCATTTAGCCAGTTAAGCTAAGAAGAAAGAAATAGATCAGAAATCGAGTTTGAAGGCCCGAGAGTACGGGAACGGGTCCGGTAGGGAAGGTGCGAGATGATGAATGAAAGGGTCTGCCTCAACAGATGAATCCGTGACTGCTGCGACTGAGGAAGGAATCGATGAAGTCATTGCCAGCCGTCTTGTATCCTGGCAGAAGATCCCCCAAAAAGCAAGCAGCATTTCTTTCCTCGGTAAGGCCCGGGGGATGCCTCCTACCTTCCTTCTCGCAGTCAGCTATGTAACTCAGAAAGGTTAAAGCTACTCTTTACAGCTTCTTGTGGTTGACGCTAAAAGCTCCTTGTGACAACTCTTCTTGTTCGCTCCTACGCGTATGCCGAGTTCCATCTTTGGAAAAATTAAACTCGTTGCCAGAGAGAAAACATCACAAAATTAACCGACCCCGCCCATGGTCAGTAGTCAAGATCTATTATTAAAATAGTTGTCGAGGGAAGGAAGTCGAAAATCAACAGCTCAGAAAGCTTTCCCTTGACAAACCCGCACTTTGACAGCAAAAACCGCCCGCTACTCACAGAGAACAGAGATAAGGAGGATACGAGGGCTCGCTCGCGCTTAGATTTTTTAACATGTATGCGGGCCCCTTTCACTTGACTATTTAGGTTAATTAGGCCCACTACGAACGAAAGACCAATGACACACCGGGACTTTATTAATAGAGAAAGAACCGAACCGGGGAAAGGCGATAACGACCCAGGAAATGGTGAAGTACGTGAATCGACTCCCTCTTCGAGTAATTTAACATAAAAGAAATAATAAGGGACTGACTTCTTTCTTGACAAGGATCCTGAAAAAATAGCACATGCTCCAAGGACTTAACGGAATTAGGAGGCACACTGGTAGGTATACCAAGAGAAATGCGGGTAAGCGACGAGGGAAATAACCCCTCCATAAAAGCATGCATTTCCAGACAAGAATATTTTTTTTTTAGGAATTGTCCACATGATGAACCAAACGGAGCGGGCAGAGTGAAGTTACCATTTTAGGAGCAGATGTCCCGGCTGGTAAGGGAAATGAATGAAAGAAGCTTCTCCAATAGGAGGCATGTGTTGAGCATTTGTTTCATTCCTTTGGCAGCTGAAGTTCCAGTTCCTTTTCTAGTTCAGGTTATGGTTCGAGTGGAGAAGCAGAGAGGGCATACCTTCCCTAAGTTGGTTAGATCGCCCGAACGAAGGAAGCTGTCTTGTCTCGCAATGGCAGAAGAAAGATATATCATTGCCAATCGGGAGGAAAGGAAGAGTCATTTACCTCTTTCTCCCTATCGATGTTTGACCCGATTTTGCTCCCCGGGCCTTAGCAGCCCACCCCATAAACCGCTTCCCTCGACTGCCTTAAGAGAAGAGAAGAGGAGGGGATTTCGAAGAATGGAATTAAAATTCCTAAAGGTAGTTTACTTGCTTACTTGTTAGAGTCAGGAATCTTTGTCAATTTTTTCCGCAGGGAAATGGCTCCAAAGGACCTGTGCCTCTATCCTGACGAGGTTATCGTCACCGATGGTAGTCGCGAGTTCGCGGAGTACACAACCTTAAGGTAAGGTCGTGGGTCCGACAATGGCTTAACTGCGTCAAGTGGTACTACATGGTTGCAGTATCTCCAGGCGTAACCATCCAGGATCTCTTAGACGCACCATTCGTGAACCGGAAATGGCAGGTTGAATCGACCGACTCTCAGTTGGTCCGGTTCGGCCTTGTCTGGAAGGTTTTTTATTTTGTTGCCCTAAGGCGTTTGGCCTGTTAAGCCAATGTCCTAGTCGCTGCAGCGATTACGGATACCTCTAAGGCATCTCAACTCTGTGAGTCCCGCAGCTTTCTTTATGTTTTGTGAGTTTACTCCTTATGCTAGAGCCAACCTGGCCTACCGGTCTTGTAAACCGATAGTTCCTTTAGGTTTGACACCTGAGGGTGCCCTCCTTTGGGGTCCATACATAAAGGACCTCATAAGGGTGTTGATAAAACTAGCTAAACCGGTTTCAGTGAGGTCAATCAAATGGAGAGGTACGAAGAGGACTTTTCGGTCCTCTCCTTACTGTCGAGTTACTACGTTCCTTGCCTTTTGAACTTAATTCATGGTACCGAAAGGTAACAGAAGGAAGTAAAAGACCCTCATTATTAGGTGTACTGTGGTACCCAAGAGTTAGGTATTGTTTCGACGAAAACAACGAGTTGTTTAGTCGAATGGATATGGCCTCATTTGAAAAGGAGGTCATTCCCAACGATCCTACTCCTGTCAGAGTCCTTACCTCGGACGACTGGGTCAGTCGGTTGAAGGAGCGGGGAAGAGACGAATATTTGCCATAGGAAACTGGCTGAATCAGAGGTTATTAAACTCTGTTCATAGATGGCTGATGGATGTTATCCGTCAGATTACTATGGGTGGCATGCATGGATGTCTTTTCTGCCTTAGCCATTCTCCCTACGTAGCAACTTTAAGTAGATGATAGATGGGATGAGATGCTAGCCGCCTTAGCGCAGAAGATCCATCATGGAGCCTTAGGTTAGGCTACTACTAAAGATAGGATGGATTGTCAGGAATGGTAGATGGAGCAAGGAAAAGCATCCAACCAATCCTGTTAGGCTGTTTTGGAAAGCCAGCGGCAAGGAAGGAAAGGAAGCGAAGTAAGCATCCAATCCTGATCTTTTCACTTTCGAGATCGAAGAATCATAGCTATCAGTGCATTAGCAAAGCAGACCCAGAAAGGGATAGTTCTTCTTTTGCAAGAATGGACATTACCGCAGCTTTGACTCTGTTGCAGGTATGAAGTGCCATGAAAAATGGAAATGGCTATCAGTTCTGACTCTCCTGACCCGAGGTAAGTAGTTCGGCTAAGCCGGAAGAAAGAAATGTGAGAGTTTAGCCTATTAATTCACTTTACTTTAGGGAAGCCGGTTAAATGCTTTGCTTTGTGAGGGAAAAGCGGGCACAGCTCACGCACGGCACAAGAGGCAAGGAACTTTCAACAGGCATGGACGGCCTCCGAGGGTGAATGTCGGAAATCGTCTTCCCTTTGATGGACATTAAAAAGGATCCGCTAGGCTGTCTTACATGTCCCCAAAAGCTAAAGGGCTCCTTTCCTTCTTGATATCGCTGATGCGCCTTTAAGAGTTATCGTTCTACTTCCTGTTAGCTGGTAGAGTATGAACTACGACCGATGGGATTGGTACAACCACGAATCTTTTGTTTGCTTTGTTTACAGCTGGCCTTACTTAAATAGGAGTTTCTGCTTCTAGCTAGCTTTGGGCAGAAAGACCTCGGGAAATAAAATATAAGGCAATTTAGTTCTCATCCGCCCTTGCCTGCGAGCCTAGGAGCAGCTTCACCTTGCGTCTGCTAACCGCTGCTAAAAAGCTAGTGACCGGTAATCCGATGCTACCACCAGACTAGCCGGTATACTATAGAATTCAGTGAACTGAACCCGCTGCCAAAGAAAAGTAAGCCTAAACCTCTCAACCCCCCGAGTCCGGGGCAAAGTTGACGTTCCCTAGGTTCCCCTCTTTCCCCCTGACTTCATGTTTTTCTGTCTTCTTTTGTGGATTCCAACTGAATTGTCATCTTTCCCGCCTTCCGCGCGGTTTCTTGGCTCAAGATATTCTGATTCCCCTAGTAGTCTGACTGCTCTTTCTCTCAAGCGAAGTGCTTCTCGGGACAAAGGGCAGAAGGGAAGGTAGCTCGTGATTCTCGTCTCGGTCTTCTCGAAAGGTAGTTGAGTTCCTTCGGGTGAGAAAGAATAGGAATTGATCTAGCTATAGATATAGATAGAGTGTCAGATGAAAGGTTTCGCCCCTGACTCCTTTACTTATTGATGTCGCTGATCCGCCGTTATCGTATCAGGAAATGTGGGGCCGCTCTTTCTGACATAGGAACTTACTCAAAATCGAAAGTCCGCCTAAGGGAGAGAGAAGACTATAAACAATAAATCTAGGAGGTTTGAAGATGCTCGAGCAAAGCGAAGAGGTTTTACCTAGCATTAGAAACTGAATCCATTGTTGCTTGTTGCTTGTTATCCCTTGCTTTTAGTTAGGTATAACTCCTCTGTTATCTCCTTGTTCTAACCCTGTTGCTTCCTTTGCTTCGCCTGGAACTACCTTGCTAACACCTTCTTACAGTCTTGCTGAGCTTAGGAAGTGAAGTTGTAGGGATGAAAAGCCTATATTTCACTTACAAACAAAGGCTGAAAGCTGGTGTTTGCCAGTCACAAGAGAGCATTAGTGCTTCCCGTTAGTCTTACGAGGAGGAGAAGCACGTAATGGGAACGATATTGGAGCTTCAGGTTGGTACATTGCACGCATTAAAACCTTAACTCTTATAACCTGTCTTTCCTTGTTATCCCTTGCTTTTAGCTCGGTATAACCCCTCTTCCTCTTGCATTTGCTTGTAATTCCTTGTTTCCCTCGTTCTTGTTTCTATCGTAGGTTCGGTAGTAGGTTCCAGCTTGCACATGCAGGATCCCCCCTTCGTCTTTATTTTCTCCCGGCTATAGCGCGAGAGAAACGCGAACAGCTGATTCTCAAGCAGGGGATTCGTCGAAAACAACCTATCTGTCTACTTGCTTTCAGTTCTGTTCCCGTCTCGATCTTAGCTTTAAGCTCTCAACCTATTCTATTCTTGCGCAAACCAAGTTAACTGCCTGAATTTAGGAGTTAAATAACCCGCTATGAGTAGAAGGGACTTTGCCGGGTATTCCTTCTTATTGATAGCGCAGGGGCACAGCGGTAAATACCGAGGAAAGAAGATAAGAAAATTTTATCCCACGCCACGGTAGATAGTGTTCAGTGGAGGAAGGAAGCCAGGCATAGGCGTATCCGCCTTGGAAGTTTTAATGCCCAAAGATGGTCCTTCGACAAGCCCTTTGCTAAAGCTTCTATGGATTGCACCTTTAGAAAGGAAATCAGCATTTAGGACAATTTTCCCAACCAAGGAAAAATGGCACATTTCGATGTCTCGTAGGAAAGGAAATCCGATCTATGAAAAAATTCCCTAAAGTGTCGATTTGACTTTTTAGGAGTAAGTAAAAAAGGTCCCTCGAATGGAATAATAGCTTTTACGGAGGAAGTTACTTATTATATTATAATAGTTGATGTAAGAGAAGAAGTTCTTGGTTTGGTTGAATTCAATCAAAAAAAGTACCATTTTCAATTGAATCCTGAATCCCTTATTCTATAAATTTACTAAGAGAAGAAATCACGTAAGTGATAGAAAGAATCGTTAAGTAGGCTAATCTTTAAAGGTTTCCATTTTCGATTGAGAAAGCGGCAGGCCCAAAGAGCTCTCCAATAAGTGCACCGAAAGGGGGCCGGAGAGACGGTCAACCTGAGATCGGCTAAGATCGAAAAGCACTTGGTTTACAGCCAAGCAACGACAAAGAAAAAAGAGTCTCATGTCTTTCTTGATTGGTAAACCCAACCAGCGATTTACAACAAACAAGTCTTTCCTCTTGTTGGGGGGAGCAGTTAAAAAATGAACCAAAGCAAATGAAATTAGAATGGCTATTCCTCACGATTGCTCCTTGTGATGCAGCGGAACCATGGCAATTAGGATTTCAAGACGCAGCAACACCTATGATGCAAGGAATAATAGACTTACATCACGATATCTTTTTCTTCCTCATTCTTATTTTGGTTTTCGTATCACGGATCTTGGTT
>NW_026705542.1:0-205623 GCF_029867415.1 Vicia villosa
TAGGAAGCTCTCCACAATGTAATAAAGACTGCATTGCTAAGGGTTTCAAATCTGGTGGATGTGTGTATAACACTCCAAATGTTGCTACTTGTTGTTGTGCCAGAGATAATTAAGAACGAGTTATTGTAAAATTATAACCATCATAATAATAAATAAATACCTTTCCATTTTCAATTATACGTTATTTTAATAAAAATGGTTGTTTGTAATTATAAATTATTTACTTCTATTTTTATTATATTCTCAATTATTTATTATTATTTGTTTACAATATTTATGGAAATACATGTGAGAATTATCTATTTGGAGAATTGAAGTTGGAGATTTTTTTCTCGCGAGGACGAGGATGGATGGAAAAGTTTTCTCGACGACACTTTGTGCGGGGATTGGGAAAATATTATTCTCCCCATAGATTCCCCGACTCCGACCATATTATTTAACTTTTATATTTTGTATATTATATAATATATAATTATAAAAGTTTATATAAAAAGTATTAATGTATTAGAAAATGAAGAGTCATCAGTGTAATATTTTATTTTTATATGTTAATGTATAATAATGTATTGTTTCACTACCCAGGTACCTAATTCTAGAAAGTGCATCCAGTACATAAAATGTACACACGACGGTCATTGTCCTTTCTCAATTTTCTTTGTCTCCTCCATTCATCATCTTCTCTGTTCTCTTCATCATCACAACAACCACTCTCTTTGATCATTGTGCTAATGGTAATTACTCTTCAAATATAATAACGAAATACTAGTGTCATAATTTTGATCTAAAAGTATAGAAATTTTCTTAAGATTTGATCTTCGTGGATCTCTGTGGGGATTGTGATTGGGGGAAATATCACCATGCGGTGGAGATTGGGGATGGGGAACCAATTGGGGGTGGGGCGGGAGCGGGAAATCATCCTCCAGGAATTCCCTGCCCCAATGACATCCCTACCTAGGAACATGAGGTTGATAAACAAAAAAAATATTTATCATGACTTCATAGGCGAGGTAAGGAAAAGCTTCATGAAAACTACCCACTTTTCCCCATGGATAAAGTTTGATCGAGAAAAATTGTATTGATTATTGATTCGATCCTCAACAACAATATTTTTGTATTTTTAAATCTAGAAAGTGCACGCCACTATACCTCTCACTTGTTGGTAATTTAAGGTGGAAAGTATGTATTTACGCTACACCAAAAAGAACATATAATAGCGCCTTTTTAGATTTTAATAGCACTTAAAAGCGCTATTAATTCTCCCGCTATTAAAAATCGACTACCTATAATAGGATTTTTTGTTGTAAAATATAATTTCTTTTAAATATTATTGTCACATAATCTATATGCACATATGTAACAAGACAAGAACGTTTTACTTTATACATACAAAATTACATTCTTTACAAAATATGTAACAGAACCTAATTTACACATATCTAAAATGGTACACAAAAGTGCCTATATAGATATTTGATAACATAACTAAAATGAAAAAACCAAATGATAGGATGGAACCGGTCCAACATAAACATAAATGGGTGTCATTTATATCTTCTCGAGGGAATGGTGTTAGGTCGTTAGACACCCATTAGTTTAGTATGTTAGGTTTTATTATAAATAGCGTACTAGTCTCTCATCATTGTATACTGTCAATCCTAATTTAGGGTGAAAGAGTTATTTGTTATTCTTGTAACCTGTAATCTTGTTTTAAGGAGAAAGGAAAGAATAGCAGTTATAACCAATCCTTGTTGTTCTTCGTGTTTATCATCTTTTCTACCCTTGTGTGTTTATTGATCTTAAAGAAACAGTTTATCCTTTGTTCATCAAGCCATCCTTTTCATAACACAACATGTATCCGAAACCTTATTTCTATTGAAATGAATTAAGACTTTTACTGTAAAAAAAGTTAATAATGGCCGTCTCAAAGTAATGTATCAGTCTTGTTAACATAAAATTCTAATCTTTATGAATTAATTAATGACAGTTTTATTTACAAATATGCATTGATATTTATATTTATATTTAATAGGGTTTCATTATACTCATAAATTTATTATTTATTTATGTTGTTTACCAATTATTTGGTAAATTAAGTACAATTATTTAATTTTTATTTTAAATAAAATAATGTTAATCATTTATAATAATAGTTTGAATTCTTTTAATAAATCAATAAAATATAAACTCATAAAGTAATGTGTTGTTATTGAAGATGGTGTGGAGAATTAAAAAAAAGAGTGGTATCAAAATTTAAAATTCTAATACAATGCCACATCAACATTAGATAAAAAATTCGATATTATATTAGAGTTGGTGTGAAGTATTAAAAAAAAAATAGAGTTGTGTGAAGAATTAGAAAAAGAAGTGGTATTAAAATTGAAAATTCTAATATAATGCCACATCAGCATTAGAGTTAGCGTTGTATCCAAAGTTGTCATCATGACAACCATAGATTTAGATTAAGTAGATTTTATTGAGATGAAATGTTCATTGCTATTTTTTTAAAAGGTTTTTATTTTATTCTGAAAAGTTTTATGACATTATGGATCGTAGTTGGATGAAATCCAATAGAGTAAGGGTCCGTTTGGTAAGAATAGTGGTTGACTGATAAGCTAGCTAATAGTTGATGGCTGATGGTGATGACTGATAGCTTATAACTTATAGCTGATAGTTGAGACTGATAGCTGATAATGTAATTGAAGTGTTTGGTAAAAATAGTGGTTTATAAGATGTCATAAAAGTTATTTAATATGTAACTATTTCATTTTAAGTTAAAATAAATTATAAAGGATAAAAGTGGATTTTTGTTAAAATAATAAGGATAGAAAAGGAAGAAAAATGATAAGCTATAAGCTATATAAGCTATAAGCTAAAACGCTATTTGAAAATAGCGTCTAAAAAATAAGTTATAAGCTCGTGATGACAAGACCGTTTCCAAACGGGTCTAATATGTCATTTGAACTTATAAGCTATAAGTAATAAGCTATAAGCTCAAAAATCTTTCTTACCAAACAGAATCTATGTAAAAGTACGAGAATGTAGTGATTCGGTCTCTTGAATTCGAAAAGTAATAATAAGAGTTTATAAATATAATTTTTTATTTACAAAAATAAGAGCGAATAAATCAAAAAGTAAAATATTCATACTAAAAAGTGACAATCGAAAGTAATAAAATTTCAAAAGATGAAAATTAAAGTGATATTTGTGTAGATAATATTATATGAATAAAATAAAAATAATAATAATAATCAAAAAAGTAAATTATTTTCCATTATTCTAAAGAGATTATTTAAATGACACTTTTTTTAGCTATAATTTTATAGGGACCCTTTGTTCAATTTTATGATATATAAAAAAATAAGTAATAAAAAAAGAACAGCTTGAATATAAATTATTAATATTAAAATTACTATTAAATAAAGAAATTTATTAAAATGAATTAAGGTTTTTTTGTTATAAAAATGAATTAATGTTTTTAAATATTGAAATAAGAGCTATTATGGTTAGAATTAAAGATTTCGTACCAAAAAAAAAAGGCAATGGAAAAATCTTTTCCAAAGAGAATTTTTATATATGGACATTTTGTTCATTTTTGTTCTAAATAAGTATAAAAGTTCATGATTTTTTAAAAAATAGTTTACAATCGTATTAACAATCAAAGTTTAAAAATGAATAAATTTTTATTATATTAAATAAGATATATTAAAGAGAAAATTGAAGAATTCTAGAAAAGTATTAAAATGACCATAGTTATGGAGATATTTCTGTAAGGACAGTTTATTAAGCAAGATTTTATATTGATAGTTTGTTCATTTTTAATATAATTACATCATAAAAATTAATAGAAAAATCTTTTTAAAAGTTACTTTATTAAATTATTGAGGATAAAAAAATGAATTATTTTCTAAAATATTAAAATGGGTAAATATATTTTTGGTCCCTATAAATTACTGAATTTATCTTTTGGTCCGTATAAAATAAGTGGCATGTTTTGGTCCCTACAAAATTATTATGCATAGAGTTTTAGTCTCTGCTATTAAACTAATGTGTATTTTTGAATGATTATTTTGCAGACATGTTTAGAACGTTATAAAAATTTAGTAGAAAAAAATTTTTAAAATTTTATTTCTAAGTCAAGATTTCATTACTTTTATCATTATCTTTTGGAATTTAAATAATTCATATTTAATTCTTCTCATTTTAAAATACTCTAAAATTTGATAAATAGATATTTTACTGTATTTCAAACATGTATGAAAAAAATTACTCAAAAATTTAAAAGTTAGAGGATAATTAAACACTTTTCAAAATCTTAGAAAATAGAAGAGACTGAAATTTGGTAGGGACCAAAATATGTCTTTTTTTTTATAAGGATTGAAAGTAAAATTTTAGATATTTATAAGAAAAAAACATATTTAACCCTATTAAAATTGAGCTAATGAGGTTAAAATTAACATTCAAAGTAATTGAATTTGGAAAGCATATATTTATACAATTTATAAATTTATATAGAATTTGAAGAGCAATAAGAGCGTTCTAGAAAACTATATATAAATACTAGATAAAATTTATAAATTTGAGATTTAAATGATAAGATGTAATATAGCATGACACATAAGCAAACGGTAACTTCTAAATATTCATTTCTATCTTAATTATAAGTAAGTATTGTTTTTCTTAAATTCATTGAATAATTGAAATAGCGGAACTATATATAGACCAATAAGTTTAACAAAACAAATCAAATATATAGTGAAATTTTACACAATGACTCTTCGATTCAATCACCTTTCTCTTTTCTGTTTCTTAAGCATTGTCCTGGTTTTTCTTTCATTAGGTAATGAAATAATATTAGCTTAAATTTCTTTTTTAACCATATAGATTAATTAACTTTAATTTGATTGCAGCATCTGTGAATTCTGAAAATTGCTTCGGCACATGCCTGGATTTAGGAAGCTCTCCACAATGTAATAAAGACTGCATTGCTAAGGGTTTCAAATCTGGTGGATGTGTGTATAACACTCCAAATGTTGCTACTTGTTGTTGTGCCAGAGATAATTAAGAACGAGTTATTGTAAAATTATAACCATCAAAATAATAAATAAATACCTTTCCATTTTCAATTATACGTTATTTTAATAAAAATGGTTGTTTGTAATTATAAATTATTTACTTCTATTTTTATTATATTCTCAATTATTTATTATTATTTGTTTACAATATTTATGGAAATACATGTGAGAATTATCTATTTGGAGAATTGAAGTTGGAGATTTTTTTCTCGCGAGGACGAGGATGGATGAAAAAGTTTTCTCGACGACACTTTGTGCGGGGATTGGGAAAATATTATTCTCCCCATAGATTCCCCGACTCCGACCATATTATTTAACTTTTATATTTTGTATATTATATAATATATAATTATAAAAGTTTATATAAAAAATATTAATGTATTAGAAAATGAAGAGTCATCAGTGTAATATTTTATTTTTATATGTTAATGTATAATAATGTATTGTTTCACTACCCAAGTACCTAATTCTAGAAAGTGCATCCAGTACATAAAATGTACACACGACGGTCATTGTCCTTTCTCAATTTTCTTTGTCTCCTCCATTCATCATCTTCTCTGTTCTCTTCATCATCACAACAACCACTCTCTTTGTTCATTGTGCTAATGGTAATTACTCTTCAAATATAATAACGAAATACTAGTGTCATAATTTTGATCTAAAAGTATAGAAATTTTCTTAAGGTTCGATCTTCGTGGATCTCTGTGGGGATTGTGATTGGGGGAAATATCACCATGCGGTGGAGTTTGGGGATGGGGAACCAATTGGGGGTGGGGCGGGAGCGGGAAATCATCCTCCAGGAATTCCCTGCCCCATTGACATCCCTACCTAGGAACATGAGGTTGATAAACAAAAAAAAATATTTATCATGACTTCATAGGCGAGGTAAGGAAAAGCTTCATGAAAACTACCCACTTTTCCCCATGGATAAAGTTTGATCGAGAAAAATTGTATTGATTATTGATTCGATCCTCAACAACAATATTTTTGTATTTTTAAATCTAGAAAGTGCACGCCACTATACCTCTCACTTGTTGGTAATTTAAGGTGGAAAGTATGTATTTACGCTACACCAAAAAGAACATATAATAGCGCCTTTTTAGATTTTAATAGCACTTAAAAGCGCTATTAATTCTCCCGCTATTAAAAATCGACTACCTATAATAGGATTTTTTGTTGTAAAATATAATTTCTTTTAAATATTATTGTCACATAATCTATATGCACATATGTAACAAGACAAGAACGTTTTACTTTATACATACAAAATTACATTCTTTACAAAATATGTAACAGAACCTAATTTACACATATCTAAAATGGTACACAAAAGTGCCTATATAGATATTTGATAACATAACTAAAATGAAAAAACCAAATGATAGGATGGAACCGGTCCAACATAAACATAAATGGGTGTCATTTATATCTTCTCGAGGGAATGGTGTTAGGTCGTTAGACACCCATTAGTTTAGTATGTTAGGTTTTATTATAAATAGCGTACTAGTCTCTCATCATTGTATACTGTCAATCCTAATTTAGGGTGAAAGAGTTATTTGTTATTCTTGTAACCTGTAATCTTGTTTTAAGGAGAAAGGAAAGAATAGCAGTTATAACCAATCCTTGTTGTTCTTCGTGTTTATCATCTTTTCTACCCTTGTGTGTTTATTGATCTTAAAGAAACAGTTTATCCTTTGTTCATCAAGCCATCCTTTTCATAACACAACATGTATCCGAAACCTTATTTCTATTGAAATGAATTAAGACTTTTACCGTAAAAAAAGTTAATAATGGCCGTCTCAAAGTAATGTATCAGTCTTGTTAACATAAAATTCTAATCTTTATGAATTAATTAATGACAGTTTTATTTACAAATATGCATTGATATTTATATTTATATTTAATAGGGTTTCATTATACTCATAAATTTATTATTTATTTATGTTGTTTACCAATTATTTGGTAAATTAAGTACAATTATTTAATTTTTATTTTAAATAAAATACTGTTAATCATTTATAATAATAGTTTGAATTCTTTTAATAAATCAATAAAATATAAACTCATAAAGTAATGTGTTGTTATTGAAGATGGTGTGGAGAATTAAAAAAAAGAGTGGTATCAAAATTTAAAATTCTAATACAATGCCACATCAACATTAGATAAAAAATTCGATATTATATTAGAGTTGGTGTGAAGTATTAAAAAAAAAATAGAGTTGTGTGAAGAATTAGAAAAAGAAGTGGTATTAAAATTAAAAATTCTAATATAATGCCACATCAGCATTAGAGTTAGCGTTGTATCCAAAGTTGTCATCATGACAACCATAGATTTAGATTAAGTAGATTTTATTGAGATGAAATGTTCATTGCTATTTTTTTAAAAGGTTTTTATTTTATTCTGAAAAGTTTTATGACATTATGGATCGTAGTTGGATGAAATCCAATAGAGTAAGGGTCCGTTTGGTAAGAATAGTGGTTGACTGATAAGCTAGCTAATAGTTGATGGCTGATGGTGATGACTGATAGCTTATAACTTATAGCTGATAGTTGAGACTGATAGCTGATAAGGTAATTGAAGTGTTTGGTAAAAATAGTGGTTTATAAGATGTCATAAAAGTTATTTAATATGTAACTATTTCATTTTAAGTTAAAATAAATTATAAAGGATAAAAGTGGATTTTTGTTAAAATAATAAGGATAGAAAAGGAAGAAAAATGATAAGCTATAAGCTATATAAGCTATAAGCTAAAACGCTATTTAAAAATAGCGTCTAAAAAATAAGTTATAAGCTCGTGATGACAAGACCGTTTCCAAACGGGTCTAATATGTCATTTGAACTTATAAGCTATAAGTAATAAGCTATAAGCTCAAAAATCTTTCTTACCAAACAGAATCTAAGTAAAAGTACGAGAATGTAGTGATTCGGTCTCTTGAATTCGAAAAGTAATAATAAGAGTTTATAAATATAATTTTTTATTTACAAAAATAAGAGCGAATAAATCAAAAAGTAAAATATTCATACTAAAAAGTGACAATCGAAAGTAATAAAATTTCAAAAGATGAAAATTAAAGTGATATTTGTGTAGATAATATTATATGAATAAAATAAAAATAATAATAATAATCAAAAAAGTAAATTATTTTCCATTATTCTAAAGAGATTATTTAAATGACACTTTTTTTAGCTATAATTTTATAGGGACCCTTTGTTCAATTTTATGATATATAAAAAAATAAGTAATAAAAAAAGAACAGCTTGAATATAAATTATTAATATTAAAATTACTATTAAATAAAGAAATTTATTAAAATGAATTAAGGTTTTTTTGTTATAAAAATGAATTAATGTTTTTAAATATTGAAATAAGAGCTATTATGGTTAGAATTAAAGATTTCGTACCAAAAAAAAAGGCAATGGAAAAATCTTTTCCAAAGAGAATTTTTATATATGGACATTTTGTTCATTTTTGTTCTAAATAAGTATAAAAGTTCATGATTTTTTAAAAAATAGTTTACAATCGTATTAACAATCAAAGTTTAAAAATGAATAAATTTTTATTATATTAAATAAGATATATTAAAGAGAAAATTGAAGAATTCTAGAAAAGTATTAAAATGACCATAGTTATGGAGATATTTCTGTAAGGACAGTTTATTAAGCAAGATTTTATATTGATAGTTTGTTCATTTTTAATATAATTACATCATAAAAATTAATAGAAAAATCTTTTTAAAAGTTACTTTATTAAATTATTGAGGATAAAAAAATGAATTATTTTCTAAAATATTAAAATGGGTAAATATATTTTTGGTCCCTATAAATTACTGAATTTATCTTTTGGTCCGTATAAAATAAGTGGCATGTTTTGGTCCCTACAAAATTATTATGCATAGAGTTTTAGTCTCTGCTATTAAACTAATGTGTATTTTTGAATGATTATTTTGCAGACATGTTTAGAACGTTATAAAAATTTAGTAGAAAAAAATTTTTAAAATTTTATTTCTAAGTCAAGATTTCATTACTTTTATCATTATCTTTTGGAATTTAAATAATTCATATTTAATTCTTCTCATTTTAAAATACTCTAAAATTTGATAAATAGATATTTTACTGTATTTCAAACATGTATGAAAAAAATTACTCAAAAATTTAAAAGTTAAAGGATAATTAAACACTTTTCAAAATCTTAGAAAATAGAAGAGACTGAAATTTGGTAGGGACCAAAATATGTCTTTTTTTTTATAAGGATTGAAAGTAAAATTTTAGATATTTATAAGAAAAAAACATATTTAACCCTATTAAAATTGAGCTAATGAGGTTAAAATTAACATTCAAAGTAATTGAATTTGGAAAGCATATATTTATACAATTTATAAATTTATATAGAATTTGAAGAGTAATAAGAGCGTTCTAGAAAACTATATATAAATACTAGATAAAATTTATAAATTTGAGATTTAAATGATAAGATGTAATATAGCATGACACATAAGCAAACGGTAACTTCTAAATATTCATTTCTATCTTAATTATAAGTAAGTATTGTTTTTCTTAAATTCATTGAATAATTGAAATAGCGGAACTATATATAGACCAATAAGTTTAACAAAACAAATCAAATATATAGTGAAATTTTACACAATGACTCTTCGATTCAATCACCTTTCTCTTTTCTGTTTCTTAAGCATTGTCCTGGTTTTTCTTTCATTAGGTAATGAAATAATATTAGCTTAAATTTCTTTTTTAACCATATAGATTAATTAACTTTAATTTGATTGCAGCATCTGTGAATTCTGAAAATTGCTTCGGCACATGCCTGGATTTAGGAAGCTCTCCACAATGTAATAAAGACTGCATTGCTAAGGGTTTCAAATCTGGTGGATGTGTGTATAACACTCCAAATGTTGCTACTTGTTGTTGTGCCAGAGATAATTAAGAACGAGTTATTGTAAAATTATAACCATCAAAATAATAAATAAATACCTTTCCATTTTCAATTATACGTTATTTTAATAAAAATGGTTGTTTGTAATTATAAATTATTTACTTCTATTTTTATTATATTCTCAATTATTTATTATTATTTGTTTACAATATTTATGGAAATACATGTGAGAATTATCTATTTGGAGAATTGAAGTTGGAGATTTTTTTCTCGCGAGGACGAGGATGGATGGAAAAGTTTTCTCGACGACACTTTGTGCGGGGATTGGGAAAATATTATTCTCCCCATAGATTCCCCGACTCCGACCATATTATTTAACTTTTATATTTTGTATATTATATAATATATAATTATAAAAGTTTATATAAAAAATATTAATGTATTAGAAAATGAAGAGTCATCAGTGTAATATTTTATTTTTATATGTTAATGTATAATAATGTATTGTTTCACTACCCAAGTACCTAATTCTAGAAAGTGCATCCAGTACATAAAATGTACACACGACGGTCATTGTCCTTTCTCAATTTTCTTTGTCTCCTCCATTCATCATCTTCTCTGTTCTCTTCATCATCACAACAACCACTCTCTTTGTTCATTGTGCTAATGGTAATTACTCTTCAAATATAATAACGAAATACTAGTGTCATAATTTTGATCTAAAAGTATAGAAATTTTCTTAAGGTTCGATCTTCGTGGATCTCTGTGGGGATTGTGATTGGGGGAAATATCACCATGCGGTGGAGTTTGGGGATGGGGAACCAATTGGGGGTGGGGCGGGAGCGGGAAATCATCCTCCAGGAATTCCCTGCCCCATTGACATCCCTACCTAGGAACATGAGGTTGATAAACAAAAAAAAATATTTATCATGACTTCATAGGCGAGGTAAGGAAAAGCTTCATGAAAACTACCCACTTTTCCCCATGGATAAAGTTTGATCGAGAAAAATTGTATTGATTATTGATTCGATCCTCAACAACAATATTTTTGTATTTTTAAATCTAGAAAGTGCACGCCACTATACCTCTCACTTGTTGGTAATTTAAGGTGGAAAGTATGTATTTACGCTACACCAAAAAGAACATATAATAGCGCCTTTTTAGATTTTAATAGCACTTAAAAGCGCTATTAATTCTCCCGCTATTAAAAATCGACTACCTATAATAGGATTTTTTGTTGTAAAATATAATTTCTTTTAAATATTATTGTCACATAATCTATATGCACATATGTAACAAGACAAGAACGTTTTACTTTATACATACAAAATTACATTCTTTACAAAATATGTAACAGAACCTAATTTACACATATCTAAAATGGTACACAAAAGTGCCTATATAGATATTTGATAACATAACTAAAATGAAAAAACCAAATGATAGGATGGAACCGGTCCAACATAAACATAAATGGGTGTCATTTATATCTTCTCGAGGGAATGGTGTTAGGTCGTTAGACACCCATTAGTTTAGTATGTTAGGTTTTATTATAAATAGCGTACTAGTCTCTCATCATTGTATACTGTCAATCCTAATTTAGGGTGAAAGAGTTATTTGTTATTCTTGTAACCTGTAATCTTGTTTTAAGGAGAAAGGAAAGAATAGCAGTTATAACCAATCCTTGTTGTTCTTCGTGTTTATCATCTTTTCTACCCTTGTGTGTTTATTGATCTTAAAGAAACAGTTTATCCTTTGTTCATCAAGCCATCCTTTTCATAACACAACATGTATCCGAAACCTTATTTCTATGGAAATGAATTAAGACTTTTACCGTAAAAAAAGTTAATAATGGCCGTCTCAAAGTAATGTATCAGTCTTGTTAACATAAAATTCTAATCTTTATGAATTAATTAATGACAGTTTTATTTACAAATATGCATTGATATTTATATTTATATTTAATAGGGTTTCATTATACTCATAAATTTATTATTTATTTATGTTGTTTACCAATTATTTGGTAAATTAAGTACAATTATTTAATTTTTATTTTAAATAAAATACTGTTAATCATTTATAATAATAGTTTGAATTCTTTTAATAAATCAATAAAATATAAACTCATAAAGTAATGTGTTGTTATTGAAGATGGTGTGGAGAATTAAAAAAAAGAGTGGTATCAAAATTTAAAATTCTAATACAATGCCACATCAACATTAGATAAAAAATTCGATATTATATTAGAGTTGGTGTGAAGTATTAAAAAAAAATAGAGTTGTGTGAAGAATTAGAAAAAGAAGTGGTATTAAAATTAAAAATTCTAATATAATGCCACATCAGCATTAGAGTTAGCGTTGTATCCAAAGTTGTCATCATGACAACCATAGATTTAGATTAAGTAGATTTTATTGAGATGAAATGTTCATTGCTATTTTTTTAAAAGGTTTTTATTTTATTCTGAAAAGTTTTATGACATTATGGATCGTAGTTGGATGAAATCCAATAGAGTAAGGGTCCGTTTGGTAAGAATAGTGGTTGACTGATAAGCTAGCTAATAGTTGATGGCTGATGGTGATGACTGATAGCTTATAACTTATAGCTGATAGTTGAGACTGATAGCTGATAAGGTAATTGAAGTGTTTGGTAAAAATAGTGGTTTATAAGATGTCATAAAAGTTATTTAATATGTAACTATTTCATTTTAAGTTAAAATAAATTATAAAGGATAAAAGTGGATTTTTGTTAAAATAATAAGGATAGAAAAGGAAGAAAAATGATAAGCTATAAGCTATATAAGCTATAAGCTAAAACGCTATTTGAAAATAGCGTCTAAAAAATAAGTTATAAGCTCGTGATGACAAGACCGTTTCCAAACGGGTCTAATATGTCATTTGAACTTATAAGCTATAAGTAATAAGCTATAAGCTCAAAAATCTTTCTTACCAAACAGAATCTAAGTAAAAGTACGAGAATGTAGTGATTCGGTCTCTTGAATTCGAAAAGTAATAATAAGAGTTTATAAATATAATTTTTTATTTACAAAAATAAGAGCGAATAAATCAAAAAGTAAAATATTCATACTAAAAAGTGACAATCGAAAGTAATAAAATTTCAAAAGATGAAAATTAAAGTGATATTTGTGTAGATAATATTATATGAATAAAATAAAAATAATAATAATAATCAAAAAAGTAAATTATTTTCCATTATTCTAAAGAGATTATTTAAATGACACTTTTTTTAGCTATAATTTTATAGGGACCCTTTGTTCAATTTTATGATATATAAAAAAATAAGTAATAAAAAAAGAACAGCTTGAATATAAATTATTAATATTAAAATTACTATTAAATAAAGAAATTTATTAAAATGAATTAAGGTTTTTTTGTTATAAAAATGAATTAATGTTTTTAAATATTGAAATAAGAGCTATTATGGTTAGAATTAAAGATTTCGTACCAAAAAAAAAGGCAATGGAAAAATCTTTTCCAAAGAGAATTTTTATATATGGACATTTTGTTCATTTTTGTTCTAAATAAGTATAAAAGTTCATGATTTTTTAAAAAATAGTTTACAATCGTATTAACAATCAAAGTTTAAAAATGAATAAATTTTTATTATATTAAATAAGATATATTAAAGAGAAAATTGAAGAATTCTAGAAAAGTATTAAAATGACCATAGTTATGGAGATATTTCTGTAAGGACAGTTTATTAAGCAAGATTTTATATTGATAGTTTGTTCATTTTTAATATAATTACATCATAAAAATTAATAGAAAAATCTTTTTAAAAGTTACTTTATTAAATTATTGAGGATAAAAAAATGAATTATTTTCTAAATTATTAAAATGGGTAAATATATTTTTGGTCCCTATAAATTACTGAATTTATCTTTTGGTCCGTATAAAATAAGTGGCATGTTTTGGTCCCTACAAAATTATTATGCATAGAGTTTTAGTTTCTGCTATTAAACTAATGTGTATTTTTGAATGATTATTTTGCAGACATGTTTAGAACGTTATAAAAATTTAGTAGAAAAAAATTTTTAAAATTTTATTTCTAAGTCAAGATTTCATTACTTTTATCATTATCTTTTGGAATTTAAATAATTCATATTTAATTCTTCTCATTTTAAAATACTCTAAAATTTGATAAATAGATATTTTACTGTATTTCAAACATGTATGAAAAAAATTACTCAAAAATTTAAAAGTTAAAGGATAATTAAACACTTTTCAAAATCTTAGAAAATAGAAGAGACTGAAATTTGGTAGGGACCAAAATATGTCTTTTTTTTTATAAGGATTGAAAGTAAAATTTTAGATATTTATAAGAAAAAAACATATTTAACCCTATTAAAATTGAGCTAATGAGGTTAAAATTAACATTCAAAGTAATTGAATTTGGAAAGCATATATTTATACAATTTATAAATTTATATAGAATTTGAAGAGTAATAAGAGCGTCCTAGAAAACTATATATAAATACTAGATAAAATTTATAAATTTGAGATTTAAATGATAAGATGTAATATAGCATGACACATAAGCAAACGGTAACTTCTAAATATTCATTTCTATCTTAATTATAAGTAAGTATTGTTTTTCTTAAATTCATTGAATAATTGAAATAGCGGAACTATATATAGACCAATAAGTTTAACAAAACAAATCAAATATATAGTGAAATTTTACACAATGACTCTTCGATTCAATCACCTTTCTCTTTTCTGTTTCTTAAGCATTGTCCTGGTTTTTCTTTCATTAGGTAATGAAATAATATTAGCTTAAATTTCTTTTTTAACCATATAGATTAATTAACTTTAATTTGATTGCAGCATCTGTGAATTCTGAAAATTGCTTCGGCACATGCCTAGATTTAGGAAGCTCTCCACAATGTAATAAAGACTGCATTGCTAAGGGTTTCAAATCTGGTGGATGTGTGTATAACACTCCAAATGTTGCTACTTGTTGTTGTGCCAGAGATAATTAAGAACGAGTTATTGTAAAATTATAACCATCAAAATAATAAATAAATACCTTTCCATTTTCAATTATACGTTATTTTAATAAAAATGGTTGTTTGTAATTATAAATTATTTACTTCTATTTTTATTATATTCTCAATTATTTATTATTATTTGTTTACAATATTTATGGAAATACATGTGAGAATTATCTATTTGGAGAATTGAAGTTGGAGATTTTTTTCTCGCGAGGACGAGGATGGATGGAAAAGTTTTCTCGACGACACTTTGTGCGGGGATTGGGAAAATATTATTCTCCCCATAGATTCCCCGACTCCGACCATATTATTTAACTTTTATATTTTGTATATTATATAATATATAATTATAAAAGTTTATATAAAAAATATTAATGTATTAGAAAATGAAGAGTCGTCAGTGTAATATTTTATTTTTATATGTTAATGTATAATAATGTATTGTTTCACTACCCAAGTACCTAATTATAGAAAGTGCATCCAATACATAAAATGTACACACGACAGCCATTGTCCTTTCTCAATTATCTTTGTCTCCTCCATTCATCATCTTCTTTGTTCTCTTCATCATCACAACAACCACTCTCTTTGTTCATTGTGCTAATGGTAATTACTCTTCAAATATAATAACGAAATACTAGTGTCATAATTTTGATCTAAAAGTATAGAAATTTTCTTAAGATTCGATCTTCGTGGATCTCTGTGGGGATTGGGATTGGGGGAAATATCACCATGCGGTGGAGATTGGGGATGGGGAACCAATTGGGGGTGGGGCGGGAGCGGGGAAGCATCCTCCGGGCATTCCCTGCCCCATTGACATCCCTACCTAGGAACATGAGGTTAATAAACAAAAAAAAATATTTATCATGACTTCATAGGCGAGGTAAGGAAAAGCTTCATGAAAACTATCCACTTTTCCCCATGGATAAAGTTTGATCGAGAAAAATTGTATTGATTATTGATTCGATCCTCAACAACAATATTTTTGTATTTTTAAATCTAGAAAGTGCACGCCACTATACCTCTCACTTGTTGGTAATTTAAGGTGGAAAGTATGTATTTACGCTACACCAAAAAGAACATATAATAGCGCCTTTTTAGATTTTAATAGCACTTAAAAGCGCTATTAATTCTCCCGCTATTAAAAATCGACTACCTATAATAGGACTTTTTGTTGTAAAATATAATTTCTTTTAAATATTATTGTGACATAATCTATATGCACATATGTAACAAGACAAGAACGTTTTACTTTATACATACAAAATTACATTCTTTACAAAATATGTAACAGAACCTAATTTACACATATCTAAAGCGGTACACAAAAGTGCCTATATAGATATTTGATAACATAACTAAAATGAAAAAACCAAATGATAGGATGGAACCGATCCAACATAAACATAAATGGGTGTCATTTATATCTTCTCGAGGGAATGGTGTTAGATCGTTAGTGTCATACCCTAAATTTGTCCTACCCTATTCATCTGGCTTATAATTCATATACATACATCATTTAGGTCATAATCCATACCCGTGCATGCATATCATTGGTATCAATCAAAGACTAGCAAGAAAGAGCTTTTATGGCAAGGAATTTCCTACCAAATGTGAGGATCTGAGGTGTGATTAAGTGGCTTTGTTTTCATTGAAGTCTTCCTGAATTAGGGTTTTTCTCAACTCAAGGCATTGGTGGGGGTGTACAAGTCTAGAAGTTACCTGATCCTGTTAATCAGGGTTTCTTTGACCAAAGTCAACCAGTTGACTTTCAGGTCAACACTTAATCAGGAATGGATTTTATGAGTGAGAAGCTTTCACATTGACTATGTGGATGTATTCATTTGTCTGGATTTGACTAGAGGAGATTTAATCAAGAATTCCACCAATAATCAGAAAAATCAGAATAGTTGACTTTTGGGTTAAAATCAGAAGATTTATTCAAATATTGACTTTTGGTGGAAATTCAACCAAGAAAAGTCGAAGAATGGATAAAATCAGGAGTTTGGCAAAAGTTGCCAAAAATAGAAAAATGACAAAAGTGGAAAGTTTTGACACTTAGAAAATTTCTGAAGGCTTTAAATCTTGATGAGCAGTCCACTTCAGCCCTGATTTACACGTGGCAAATGACATCTTTTGGAGAAGCTTCCAACATCAAAGTTGTTCCCCTCATGGAGGTGAGCAACTTTGTAGTTGAACACTTTTTCATTTGAGGCTTGTATTGAGAGATAAAATAGTATGAAGTTTCTGAAAACTCATTTGATCTAGGCCACAGCTCAAGTCACAAACCAAGTAATGACCAAGCATTTTATCAAACAGGTGGCATGCCAAATTCCAAGCCGATTTTAGATATTTACAAATGTGGTAAGGATCCAAACTTGGTCTAATTCTATTCTCCTCCATGCCCTCTATTCAACAAGACAAGAATTATGGCAATTGAACGAATATTGAACCAAATGCAAGCTTCCAAAGTCACTGCCTCGCAAGTCTTAAGTCAAGCATCCGGCCAAGCCAAGTTCTAGGTCACGCGCGTGTCATTTTCACAAACACGTGGTAGGCTGATTTCAAGTCCAATTTTCTCCCTCTACAGGCATCCATCTGAATCAAGCCATGTGTAGGGTCGTTCCTTGCCATGTTGCCTTTCCATCAAGCCATCTATGGTGGTAATTGGATGCGTATGCACTAAAGTAGAAGTATTCAAAGTAAGGCCTTGAACAAGTCTTGTTTTTGGCCAAAAGCACAAGCCCAGAAGGACACGCGCGCATACAGCTTGGCAGCGTTGGTTCTAAGAGTTCAAGACCGTTTTTCTCCCACCTTCTAATGCCCATTCAAAGATCTTCAAACACCAAACCTCATGTACTCCATCTTCTCTTATCATTGAGCCTGAGTTCATGTCAAATGGTGAGGTATAGCTGGAGCTATGAGTGTGCAAAGTGAGTCACGCAAGATATTTTGACAAGGATGCATTCACGTGATGAGTTATCATCACTCATCATCTTTTACTGAAAATAGCCATGCACTTGCTGCTACATGAAAGAAGAAGTAAACCATGCTACAATTGCTAAAACCTTGTTCACTAAGTTTAGCAAAGTCCCACACCAAAGATAACATACTTTGAACTATTCTCCTTGCCCTATAAAAGCCCATCACTGCTCATTCCACACGGACACACGATTCATTCCCTTCACTTTCTCCCTCACTCCACACCCTCACTCCAAAACCTCTCTTCTCACTCTCCCATTCCCCCTCGGTTATCTCTTTCAACCACCATCCACCACCCTAACAAACTTAAACAACAACTTCCGGCCACCACTAACCACTTCAATCACCACCATAACTATCTCTTTCAACCACCATCCACCACCCTAACAAACTTAAACAACAACTTCAGGCCACCACTAACCACTTCAATCACCTCCATAACCACCTATAACCTCCATCATCATTCTTCAATCGCTCTCATCAACCATCACCACCACGGTTCTGAATGCCGCCGCCACAACAACCTCCATTATTGCAACATCACCATCACTCTCTCTTTCCATCGTAGCAGCAAACTGTAGCAAGCTCCTTAGCCAATATATTTTCATCATCATCATCAAACAACTAGAGATTCGCAAGTCTGAACACGAACATTATGCAATGACAAGAATCACAGATCAATTGAAAAGAAGCTAGTGGAGTTTATTGTTCGTGTGCTTTGAATTAAGATCTGAACAGGTAAGCTTCCAAGTCTTTCTCAAGCATACTATAAACATGATAGGTTCGTATAGTTGTGAATAACGTCATGTACTTTGGTGTGTTTGAAGCATCCGTATGTAGATCTTTGATTCTTGAGCTTGCTTTCAGTTTCTATTGAAATAAGGTGTGTTTGTTTGTTTGAGTAGTATATGTGAATGATATCCATCGCGAGCGTCACGCTGGTACTTAGATTTTGCGTGTCAATGGCGTTTCTTCATGATAGGGCTTTGTGAAACGCGTTCGGTTATTATATTAGAGATAGAATCAGAAGAAACTGGTTCTAGATTTGGAATGTACGCAAAAAACCGAGCGAAATAGTGGCAGAGCTTTCATGTTTTGAAAATCTTCGTTTATCTCCGCCGTATGCTGGCCGGAGAAGACGACCGGAACAGTGGTTTCGGCGTCTGAGTTAATTGCATGGTTTGATTCTGGTAGCGTACGTGTCGCGTTGGCATTGGTTCATGTTTCAATTTCAATTCCACTTTTGTCCTATTCTCAATCATTGGGTGATGTGGTGGCGCAGTGTGATTGGCTCGTTCCTTATTTTTGTTTTATTAGACTTAAGTAGAACCTTGATCAATTGATATCTAGTTATTTCATCTCCATGTCACGTTAATGCTGCATAATAATAATGAGTCACATGCTGAAAATGCTGAGCAAATTGAAACAAAGGTGGAGGTGGATTATAGATTGGGCCATCCGAGACGGGGCCTGGGTTGTTGCATAATCACACCCCTGACTTACTAATATTGCATATGAGTGTATAGTCTGGGCCGTATCGCCACTAATTTCTGCACCTCACATTTCCGGCCCACATCTGATTACACTTGAATTGCTGTTCATATTATTTTACTGCTACACCCCTGCTGTTAACAATAAAAATCACATAAAAATATATTTTCTTTTATTTTTTGCATTAAAATTTAATTTTGCTTAAATGCAATAACCGAAAGTGATTTCTTGACCAGTTAGAATTTTAGAAATGTTTTTTCTTATGTTTTTTTTTAATAATGAATTTCTTTGAATTTTGATCGGGTTTCATATAGAACTAAATAAGTTTTTTAGTTTTAATTCATAAAAATAGTCTTAAACATGATAAAAATGAAATTGCTTGTGAATAATTTTCATGATTGATTTGGATTTTATTTCTTTTTCTTTTGTGAATATTTTCAATACCTTGTGAAATGACAAAAATACCCCTAGTTGTTAAAGTTGATTTTAATCGACTTAAATATTTTTTTCCCACTCTATTAGGAATTACACACTAATTAGACTTAGAGATTAGGCTAGTCCCCCACTTTTTTCATTCTTTTCTTTTTACAATACTAAAACATCTAATAAATATCAAAATAAAATCCCTTTAAAAAATACTAAGAAAACACAATAAAACATTAATAAAAAAGTGAAAATCATTAAAAAGGGAATGGAAGCTTGAATCTCCCTTGCTTTAGGGAATCATTCGAGTGCTTGGATCTCCCTTGCTTTAGGGAACCATTCGGGCGTAAGTTCCCAAATTCTAAAAGACACAAACCAAAGAGTAACTCGAGTTTCTCTTGCCTTAGGGATTTCCTCGAAACACTCAAACTCTCTCTCTTCTCTCCTTTCTTAAGGGCATTGTTATCTCCGCTCTATTGCATCCTAGGTTGTCCCCTTATGCAAGAGTGCGAATGTTAACTCCGCCCAACTAAAAAACACAAAAACAAACAGAAACTTGTGAGCCGAACTACGGCGCTCTGATTCCTGAAAAGGATACATAGGCATCAAGTCGCGGGGCTTGAACGAGCACAATTGTAACTAATTTCTTCTTTTCCCCGTATTTCTTTTTGCATTCATTCGCATGTAGACATAGAAATAGTACACACCCTTTAGATAGAAACAAACATAGGTGGATACCATCGAGTACGATGGGCGCGAGGGGTGCTAATACCTTCCCCTTGCGTAACCGACTCCCGTAACTAGATTCTCTGGTCGCAAGACCCTGTTCCTTCCTTTGTTAGGTTTTCTGATATTCCTTTCCCTTATGGGATAAATATATTGGTGGCGACTCTGTTCATTTTTCGCGAGCGTGCGATAGTTAGACACCCATTAGATTAGTATGTTAGGTTTTATTATAAATAGCATACTAGTCTCTCATCATTGCATACTGCAAATCCTAATTTAGGGTGAGAGAGTTATTTGTTATTCTTGTAACCTGTAATCTTGTTTTAAGGAGAAAGGAAAAAATAGCAGTTATAACCAATCCTTGTTGTTCTTCGTGTTTATCATCTTTTCTACCCTTGTGTGTTTATTGATCTTAAAGAAGCAGTTTATCCTTTGTTCATCAAGCCATCCTTTTCACAACACAACATGTATCCAGAACCTTATTTCTATTGAAATGAATTAAGACTTTTACCGTAAAAAAGTTTAATAATGGCCGTCTCAAAGTAATGTATCAGTCTTGTTAACATAAAATTCTAATCTTTATGAATTAATTAATGACAGTTTTATTTACAAATATGCATTGATATTTATATTTATATTTAATAGGGTTTCATTATACTCATGAATTTATTATTTATTTATGTTGTTTACCAATTATTTGGTAAATTAATTACAATTATTTTATTTTTAATTTAAATTAAATATTATTAATCATTTATAATAATAGTTTGAATTCTTTTAATAAATCAATAAAATATAAACACATAAAGTAATGTGTTGTTATTGAAGATGGTGTGGAGAATTAAAAAAAAGAGTGGTATCAAAATTTAAAATTCTAATACAATGCCACATCAATATTAGATAAAAAATTCGATATTAAATTAGAGCTGGTGTGAAGTATTAAAAAAACATTAGAGTTGGTGTGAAGAATTAGAAAAAGAAGTGGTATTAAAATTGAAAATTCTAATATAATGTCACATCAGCATTAGAGTTAGGGTTGTATCCAAAGTTGTCATCATGACAACCTTAGATTTAGATTAAGTAGATTTTATTGAGATGAAATGTTCATTGTTATTTTTTTTAAAGGTTTTTATTTTATTCTGAAAAGTTTTATGACATTATGGATCGTAGTTGGATGAAATCCAATAGAGTAAGGGTCCGTTGGATAAGAATAGTGGTTGACTGATAAGCTAGCTAATAGCTGATGGCTGATGGTGATGACTGATAGCTTATAGCTTATAGCTGATAGTTGAGACTGATAGCTGATAAGGTAATTGAAGTGTTTGGTAAAAATAGTGGCTCCACTTACTTATAAATATAAAATGTCATAAAAATTATTTAATACGTAACTATTTCATTTTAAATTAAAATAAATTATAAAGGATAAAAGTGGATTTTTGTTAAAATAATAAGGATAGGAAAGGAAGAAAAATGATAATCTATAAGCTATATAAGCTATAAGCTATATAAGCTATAAGCTAAAACGCTTTTTGAAAATAGCGTCTAAAAAATAAGTTATAAGCTCGTGATGACAAAACCGTTTTCAAACGTGTCTAAATTGTCATTTGAACTTATAAGCTATAAGTCATAAACTATAAGCTCAAAAATCTTTCTTACCAAACAGAATCTAAGTAAAAGTACGAGAATGTAGTGATTCGATCTCTTGAATTCGTAAAGTAATAATAAGAGTTTATAAAAATAATTTTTTATTTACAAAACTAAAAGCGAATAAATCAAAAAGTAAAATATTCATACTAAAAAAGTGACAATCGAAAGTAATAAAATTTCAAAAGATGAAAATTAAAGTGATATTTGTGTAGATAATATTATATGAATAAAATAAAAAAAATAAAATAATCAAAAATGTAAATTATTTTCCATTATTCTAAAGAGATTATTTAAATGACACTTTTTTTAGCTATAATTTTATAGGGAGACTTTGTTCAATTTTATGATATAGAAAAAAATAAGTAATGAAAAAAAGAACAGCTTGATTATAAATTATTAATATTAAAATTACTCTTAAATAAAGAAATTTATTAAAATGAATTAAGGTTTTTTTGTTATAAAAATGAATTAATGTTTTTAGATATTGAAATAAGAGCTATTATGGTTAGAAATAAGGCAATGGAAAAATCTTTTTCAAAGAGGATTTTCATATATGGACATTTTGTTCGTTTTTGTTCTAAATAACTATAAAAGTTCATGATTTTTTTAAAAAATAATTTACAATCGTATTAACAATCAAAGTTTAAAAATGAATAAATTTTTAATATATTAAATAAGATATATTAAAGAGAAAATTGAAGAATTCTAGAAAAGTATTAAAATGACCATAGTTATGGAGATATTTCTGTAAGGACAGTTTTTTAAGTAAGATTTTATATTGATTGTTTGTTCATTTTTATTATAATTACATCATAAAAATTAATAGAAAAATCTTTTTAAAAGTTACTTTATTAAATTATTGAGGATAAAAAATGAATTATTTTCTAAAATATTAAAATGGTTAAATATATTTTTGGTCCCTATAAATTACTGAATTTATCTTTTGGTCCGTATAAAATAAGTGGCATGTTTTGGTCCCTACAAAATTATTATGCTTATAGTTTTAGTCTCTGCTATTAAACTAATGTGTATGTTTGAATGATTATTTTGCATACATGTCTAGAACGTTATAAAAATTTACTTGAAAAAAAAATCAAAATTTTATTTCTATGTCAAGATTTCATTACTTTTATCATTACCTTTTGAAATGTAAAATATTCATATTTAATTCTTCTCATTTTAAAAAACTCTAAAATTTGATATATAAATATTTTACAGTATTTTAAACATGTTTGAAAACAATTATTCAAAAATTTAAAAGGTAAAGGATTATTAAATACTTTTCAAAATCTTATAAAATAGAAAAGACTGAAATTGCATGCATACAAATTTGGTGGGTACCAAAATATGTCTTTTTTTTTATAAGGATTGAAAGTAAAATTTTAGATATTAATAAGAATAAAACATATTTAACCCTATTAAAATTGAGCTAATGAGGTTAAAATTAACATTCAAAGTAATTGAATTTGGAAAGGATATATTTATACAATTTATAAATTTATATAGAATTTAAAGAGTAATAAGAGCGTTCTATAAAACAATATATAAATACTAGATAAAAAAATATAAATTTGAGACTTAAATGATAAGATGTAATATAGCTTGACACATAAGCAAACGGTAACTTCTAAATATTCATTTCTATCTTAATTATAAGTAAGTATTGTTTTGCTTAAATTCATTGAATAATTGAAATAGCGGAACTATATATAGACCAATAAGTTTGACAAAACAAATCAAATATATAGTGAAGTTTTACACAATGACTCTTCGATTCAATCACCTTTCTCTTTTCTGTTTCTTAAGCATTGCCATGGTTTTTCTTTCATTAGGTAATGAAATAATGTTAGCTTAAATTTCTTTTTTTAACCATATATATTCATTAACTTTAATTTGATTGCAGCATCTGTGAATTCTGAAAATTGCTTCGGCAGATGCCAGGATTTAGCAAGCTCGCCACAATGTAATCAAGATTGCATTGCTAAGGGTTTCAAATCTGGTGGATGTGTGTATACCACTCCAAATTTTGCGACTTGTTGTTGTGCCAATAATAATTAAGAACGAGTTATTGTAAAATTATAACCATCAAAATAATAAATAAATACCTTTCCATTTTCAATTATATGTTATTTTAATAAAAATGGTTGTTTGTAATTATAAATTATTTACTTCTATTTTTATTATATTCTCAATTGTTTATTATTATTTGTTTACAATTTTTATGGAAATCGACGTGAGTATTATCTAATTGGAGAATTAAAGTTGGAGATTTTTTTTCTCGCGAGGACGGGGATAGATGGAAAAGTTTTCTCGATGACACTTTGTGGCGGGAATTGGGAAAATATTATTCTCCCCATAGATTCCCCGACTCCGACCATATTATTTAACTTTTATATTTCGTATATTAATTAATATATAATTATAAAAGTTTATATAAAAAATATTAATGTATTAGAAAATGAAGAGTCATCAGTGTAATATTTTATTTTTATATGTTAATGTATAATAATGTATTGTTTCACTACCCAAGTACCTAATTCTAGAAAGTGCATCCAGTACATAAAATGTACACACGACGGCCATTCTCCTTTCTCAATTATGTTTGTCTCCTCCATTCATCATCTTCTCTATTCTCTTCATCATCACAACATCCACTCTCTTTATTCATTGTGCTTATGGTAATTAGTCTTCAAATATAATAACGAAATACTATTGTCATAAATTTGATCTAAAAGTATAGAAATTTTCTTAAGATTCGTAATTTAAATAAATTCATTTTGAGCTAGGAATTATGATTGTTCAAAGTTGGCCTCATGAAGAGAAATTATAGGTCATGTACAATTTGAAACTTTGCAAATTGGTGCAAATGGCTCTACCCATTGATACTACATGACCCATAAAATATCAGTAGAGATTCCATGCATTCATTTTCACCATGGCATAAGGATTAAGGAATATTCCCAAAACAATAACATGTGATTATGTAATGATTACATTTGGGAAATATATGGCCAAGTGGTGAATCATCAAATGCATCTCTTCCCAACCAATTAGAACTCTCCTCTACATCAGAATTGTCCCCTAAGATCAGAAAAGATCAATGGCTAGGGAGCTTACTCGGTTTGGCCATCATTGCATTTTGGAGATTCCTTGAATTTCTTCATGGCCAAGAAACCAAAATGACTTCACTAAGCAAGCTCACTCCTCTGCAATTACGCTGAACTCTTTGCCTATAAATGCAAGTGCATACCTCAGTAATAAACACACCAAAGCAACTCCAATTCTTGCTTTCTCCTTCTCAACCTCATGCTTATGGTTTTCAAAAGTTCTTTGGCAAGAAGAATCGAATTCTTCAAACCAGAGTTCTTCTTTTGAAAGTAAGCCTTCTAACATCTCAAGGAGGTTCATTAGAAGTGATCCAAGCACCTGGATCACTTCTGTAAGTGCAAAAACACTATAGCCACTTTCAATTTGGAGCAAAGTCAGTTGGAGGTCTGTAGATCAATTCAGAGGGTGTCAAACAAATCTAAGCATTCATACAGGTTTCTTAGGGTGTAGTGAAGCTATCTAGATGGTCGCAGCTCATCTGTGGGTGCAGAATCATCATCTCCCATTTCTACTTGAAGCTCAAGCAAGAGGGGTCGAGTAGAACAATTCAGAGGTTTTCAAAGCATTCTAAGTGCCCAGATAGCATCAACAAGGTCCCAGGAAGCTTTTGTGATCATCCATTCAAGGCCAGAAGCTCTCCACCATCCCCACGACCTTCAGTTTCAGAGTTAAGTTTCTGAACTCCATCTCTTTAATTCGTGTATCCTTTGTGTTAAAACTTAATACCAATCCATTTAGTATCATCAGAGGATTAAAAGCCCTGTATCATCATTCATTTATTCTCCAGTATAGTCATTTAATTTCATTTTTAATTTTTAGGGTTCTTCACGTATTTTAGATGATTCAATAGATGTAGTTAATATAAATCCATGTTAGTTACATATTTGAAATCGTGAGTGAATTTAGAACAAGTTTGATGTTTACATCATCCTATTTGGTTGAGAATTGAGCAAGTTAGAAAATTCAAATTCTTCAAGCTTGAGGTTGAAGACGACCATGGCTGTGGCGCGCAAAATTCAAATCTCTGGGTAAAGTTTATTTTATCTTGAATGGTATATGTTTTATAAATGAATTCATCGTTTTCCCTAGTGGCCTCACATTCATCGTTTTCCCTAGTGGCCTCACATGCCCCTCGCCCCAAACTTTTTGGTTCTTTTATTTTTCAAAGATTTTCAACTTGTTTTGAAACATAACCAATTGAACGCAGACTATAGTCACTAACTGGCGCTTGGCCCAGTGGTGTTATTTTGGTTGGTAACCATAAGGGCGTGGGTTCAAACCCTCTAAGGACCAAAACCTCTTTTTTTAACACTTGTTTATTTCAATTTCTTCACAATTTCATTTAATCATTTAACCTCTCAAATTAATTCATTTTAACTTCATTTTTTGAACACTTCTCATTTAATATATGTATTTTATGAATATACAAAAAATCACAAAAAAAAATAATATTTATTTGATACACTTTTATTAGGTTAAAATGACTTATTTTTAAGTGTTTTCAATAAACAATCAAGCTACTGGTAAGGCTTCGTACATACTTCAAAGGCCTCCACTCCATCCAGGTTAGGCTTTATAGATTTCAATTTACAAGCTTTCATTTAAATTACTGTCAAATATAAACTGTATATATATTGTTAAGGACTACGTCTGAGTACATCCTTAGGACAGGTAAACTATATATATATATATATATATATATATATATATATATATATATATATATATATATATATATATATTATAGGACTATGGCCTAGGATTGAGAATGTCTTCTTGGTGAAGGCTCTTTCCTAATTAGAGATCTTTAATTCAAACCTCAAGATTAATTATTCCCGGTTAAACATCTTGAAAAAAGCCTTAGAACCAAAAATAGGATACACCCACCCAAGAGGAATTATTCCCGGTGAAACCTCTTACCCATTTTCTTAGAGGCAAACTAAGTTCAAAAACCACATAGCATTCTCTTGTGCTATAACAAGGACCCTCGATGACCCTCGATTAGCCTCTTCTTAAAAGCATTCCCAGCTTCCTCTTGAGCTCGTATATAAGGACCCATCAGGTTTCTTATAAACATAGGAACAGGTCTTTAGTTACCTTTTAGCCTACCCTGGTGAGTTTATTCCACTCTTAAAACTAAACTTTTACACAAGCTAAGAATGTCTCAATCTTAGTATTGAGTACAACTTTTGGAATGAGAGACATGGACAGTCTTTGTCACCTTTATCTCCATTAGTTTTTCTTCCTTATGAGACTAGGTTCCACATCTGTCTATCCTCAGTCAGAGTCAACCTTAATCTTGTGCTTTAAACAAGAAGTCTCAAATAGTTAATCATTCTTCCTTTATAATCCAAAAAACCTGGAAAGGGTTAGCCTCCACATCATTCCTTCATTTTAACAAAATTCCCTAGAAAGGGTTAGCTTCCAAAAATTCAACTTTTTTTTAAAGATAATCTCACCAGTTGAGTCAAAACCTTTGAAAAGGGTTAGCCTCCACATCATTCCTTCATTTTAACAAAATTCTTTGGAAAGGGTTAGCTTCCAAAAATTCAACTTTTTTTTAAAGATAATCTCACCAGTTGAGCCAAAACCCCTAGAAAGGGTCAGCCTCCACATCATTCCTTCATTTTAACAAAATTCCCTAGAAAGGGTTAGCTTCCAAAATTATCTTTTAAAACCTTCAAAACTCCTCAATAGAGTCTAAGGTCAATCATTCAAACAAATACCTCAGTAGAGTCAATCTTCAAACCTAGGTCTTTCATTCATCAATCACTGCTTAACAAAAGCACAATCCTCAGTAGGGTCAACCTTTAGTTCCTAAACAATAAGATAATCCTCAACAGTGTCAAAAATCCCCTCTAAGTCAAAAGATCCCATACTGGTACATCTTTTCCCCATTAAAAAGTCAGCCTCAACCTTGGGCTTTGTACAAGGAAGATACTCCTCTTAGATTCAAAACCCTACTCATAGGTATTCCCCTATCCAAAGTCAGCCTCAATCTTGGGCTTTGTACAAGGCAGATAATAGAGTCTCCCCAGTGAGTCCTTCACCATCAAGTAGCCACAACCTTGGGCTTTGTACAGGGCAGATAAACCATATTTCCTGTGTCAAAGGATTCCTAACCTTTAGGATCTTTTTCCCCATAGAGTCATTCTTACTCAGTTTCCTCAACAGTCAGCCACAACCTTGGGCTTCATACAAGGCAGAAAATAATGTCTTCCTTAGCTAAGAGTCAGCCACAACCTTCGGCATCATACAAGGCACAAAATAGAGTCTCTCTAGCTAGAGTCAGCCTCAATTCTGGGCATTGTACAGAATAAAAATTTCGTAGTTTAAGTTAATTTTCAGTGGAGTCATCTCCCAGAGTCAATAAAATCAATCAAAAAAGCCTCAAGCTTGGGCCTTTCTTAATGAAATGAATTCAGCCTTTCCATCACTTTTAATGTTTGTGGTGGAATAGTAGAAATACCTCTCTGTAGAGATGATTTCACGTCTCTTTACTGTGAACAGAGATTTAATTCAAGCTTCAACCTTGAGCTTCAAGCAAGGCACCAAAAAAATAATTAATTTCCATAATTAGTTCCCCGAACTACAAAAAGCTCTGACTTCCATTAGGGATATGTAGGCATGAGGTTCACAAGGAATCTCAGCGAGGTAATAAAAAACCAAAAATAGTCAGTTTGTCTGTTTTTTTTAATTCAAATTTCCCTCCTAACACAAAGGAGAAACTTTCCCAATCATTAGCAGCAAGCATAAACACATAGACACAGAGAAGGTTCTCGTAGAGTACTACGGATATGTAGGGTGCTTAAAACCTTCCCTATGTATAACCGACCTCCCGGACTCCAGAATTTCTAGTCCAGGTGAATCCCCAAATTTAGCAAACTCCTAGGGTTTATTTGAGATCTTTTTCCCCTTCCTCCTTGTAGGATAATTTAAAAGTTCGTGTGCTATCGTAGGAAGAACTGAAACAAAATTCATCCCATCACGGACGCTTCCCTCCTTCCAAATTTCACGTGAAGGGTCTAGCGTGCCGTCCTCCCAAGTGAAATGGGGAGGTAAAAAAAACGACACCACAGAAAAATGGCGACTCAGTGTTTACGGTGATTTCCGGTAAACAACCGCTAGTCTTCCAAACTATAAATATATTTTGGTTACTCGCAGGATCGACTAGATTGATCCTAGGACATAGTCAAAAAGTTGTCTTTCGTGGTGATTTGGTCCATACTTGTTGGTTTTTGCTTCGAATCTTTTCTATGGTACAATCATGTAAATAATCTTGCGAACTAATCTTGTTATACACGTAAATATAACTTCGACGAAATGTAAAGGAAATGTAAATTGCGGGAATGTAAAGTGTAGGAATGTAAAGTGTAGAAATGTAAAGTGCAGAAATGTAAAGTACAGAAATGTAAAGTGACGGTGAATGAAAAGACTTCGAATTAAAACTAAACGAAAAATAAAGATATTGGAAAGATACTTGAATAAAGAAAAATTAAAATGTATTTAAAGTGGAGTTGGTGTCATACGTACATTTCTCAGCGAACTCTTTCTCTTAACACTTGATACTTGAGTGATTTGTGAGTGATTTGTACAAAATGAACACATTGGATCCTGATACTAAGACCCTTATTTATACTAATTCGACCCTAACGGTGCTACACTAACGAAATACCACGTTGCTCACATGCATACCTTTTGAATCCCTGTGGCGCCATCTGTCCTTGTCGATTTACACAAAACATTTCGAAATTCAAGTCCTCTCGCCTGAATCCTCTTTCGATACGTGGCAACGTGATCTTTAGCGAGAATACCACAAAATACGCTAAGCTTCAGTACTCTTTTTATTTCGAGAAACGCTTAAGTCTTAAAGACAATCTATCTCGATTCAGCTTCGATTTCAATCATCTTCATCTTAAATAACATCCTCGGACATGGCCATCAGAAGCCATTTTTCTTCGAACTCTAACTCTTCACAGAACATTTTCTTCAATCAAAATCTCCAGCTAACAAATTACCCCCAATAAATGCATGTTTCGAAAAACAAGAGAAATAGGCGTTTCTTGTCACGATGAGATTTCGTTTTACTCATTCTATAGAGTTCCAAGACATCGGACTAACATCATAATCATTTATGACTTATCTTTCAAAACGTCTTGTCATTTTCAAAAACGTCTCCTCAAAACGTGTGTTCCCATATTTTGTCATTACTTGTGATCATTGCTCCTAGATACTAGGAGTAAGGCTAACCACTGTTCAACAGCCGTTAGATTAAATCATCTCTTGCCGCGTGTCCTTTTGACCTTTATTCAAAAAGATTTGAAAAGGTTCTTACTAAACCTTTAAATACTCAAGCTTTTAGCCTTCACACAACTTTATCTTTCATTCTTCTGCGACTAAACACACAAAAACCCTTTTTGGTTTTTTAACCTAATTCTTGAAGCAATTACATCCATGGCGTCTTCTACCATTCAAACCTCCACATCGGAAACTTCAAATGCTTTCCAACCTGTTCAACAGTTTCAACGCCCTACATAGATAGGTAACCAACAATACATTCCAGACCCAAACGTAGCAAGAACTCGTGCTATTTATGCTTCTCAGGTAATCATTCCTTTTGTTCTTTCTGGAAAACTCGTGATTTTATGGGTCCCTTACCTGGAGACAGTAGTTCTTATTTGGGTAAATTCTTTCCTGCTTATTATATGACTAGGCCCTTAGTTAGCAAGAACAAAATAGACAAAGATGGTACCCTAGTCTTAGCTGAAACTACCAATGTAGATGATGCTTTGACTGAAGCCACCGTAGCCTTAGAGAAAATTAGGCTGAATTATGCGACCAACTTCCTAAAAGTGTTTAGATCAATCCCTTTAGCAAAGGATCCTGAACTGTATTATGCTTGGTTGACTAAGGTAGAAAACAAAAAGGCTTCATTCTGGAAAGAATTAGGGATTTATGATCTAATTCAATTATCCAAAACAGGTTTAGAATACAACCAAACCAATATTAGTAGCATCGGTATATTTTTGGGATGCTTATCACAATACCTTTCACCTTCATTGTGGAATGATTACCCCAACTCTCTTTGACATAGCCGCAATCATAGGGCTTCGACCAACTGGGGAATTTTTCGATCCCAACCATATGGACACCGATACCATTCAATTCAATGAAATCAAAGCTACTTACACTGCTTTTATCCAGAGACATCATGATCAAATGACTATTGAAGTCATAGATGAAGAACATATTGCATTTCTGGCACTTTGGCTTTTGAGATGCATTTTTTTCTCTAGATCTCTCCAAGTGGCAAAGAGGTACCTTTGTATGGCTAACTAGATAAATGCTGGAAATAAATTAAATTTAAGCCAGTTAATTCTAGGGTTCCTTTACGAAAATCTTGGCGAAGCAACAGATCTCGTCTAAGATTACAAAACAGGATTACAAAACAGGATCTCTTCTCTTCGCTGGACTCTTCTGGCTACTACAACTATGGCTCAATGCTACTTTCGAGGCTTACCTTCCACACAAAGGTGTTGTGGATGAAGAAGATATGGCAATCTGAAATCGAACAGTCGAAGGGACTAGACTAAGCCCTCTTAACTCCCAAAGAAGAACCAGGAAAGCTTCGTGAGACTTTTCGAGCGTACATGATGATGTTCGCTAAACGTTATCAGTTTAGTACTTCTATGGCTCCATTTGTGAAAAGAGAAGTAGGTCCTGAATGGTTCACACGAGAATTCCCAGCAACTTCTCCAGATCAACAAGCTGAATCCATGGTTATCTGGGAGGCTTTTCTGACACCTAAACTGTTGTACCATCGATTATGATCTCCCAAGAGTCATTGTTGTCTCCTTTGTTACCAACCAAATCTCGTATCAAGACAATTTGGATTGGTTCAACTTAAACCAAAATGCATGTATGACAAAAGAAATCATATGTGTCTGCACACCATGCACTTATCTAAAGAAGAATATGAGTTTAAAATCTCCAAATATGTCGGCATCACGACCCTCTCTCCCATTTCCTTTGAGCCTGCTTTCTATTCTACCATAGATTTCCATCAATGGTGGACAAAGTATTATACCAAACAAGTCTCCGATGTTGAAAGCCTTTCTTAAGAACTAGCTGAAGCTTTTGCTGATGTGCAGACGAACTTCAAAATAGGTACTTCGACTCATATTAAAGAAATTCCAGCCTTTCAAAAATTCTTTGAAACTATCTACAGGCCTGATGATCTTAGTCGGACCGTTCGTGAAGTTGCGGTCACTTTGCGTGAAAAATTTCCCACTAAACTGGATAAGCTTAAATTTCCCACGTATGTTCAACCTGAACAACGTTATGAAGTGACTTTCAAACTTTATCCTCCAAAATTCCCTCCACTACCTAGTGCTTATTTTGGTGTGCCTCTAAGTCCTCCTTTTCCATATTGGTTTATGTGTGAGAATGTCCCCAAAATCCTTTGCGAACAATCCAAAAAACGCGCTGAACGAGTGGTTCCGACTAAGCATACCTTAGATAATTTCAAGGGACATCTTCATATAAGTCTTGAGCACGTTTGTGTTTTGACTCCAATACCTGAAGGTTGGGGCTTGGACAATCCTTCGATTAACATTCTTTCCTTACCTATATACTGACTTCTATTGTGTTCACAGTTGTAGGTCGAAGGAAAGTTATTAAGGAGGCGGCTGCACAAAAGGATGTTGAAGCTTCGAGAAGCAGGAAAGCAAGTGGAAGTGATTCTGTCACCACTGGCAAGAAACCAACGGTATATACATATTCTCATATTTTAACTTGTGCGTTTATTCTGAACATTAATCACTTTTCTCAATATGAATATTCTCAGAGTTCGAAACCTCCATCAACTCCGAAACGGAAATCTTCGAACACTAGTGCTTCAGATGATGAAGACAAATATCCTCCTCGTACCAAACAAGCTGCGAAGAAAAGACAAAAGGTTACCATTTCTTCAGCTAAAGAAAAGGAGTATGGGACTTCAAAGCTTACTTCATCGAGTGATAAAGTATCCTCAGATGAATTACCTTTGAAAATCACTGGTAATGTCCCAGTTGTCGAAAGTCATAATTCGAGCCCACATAATGTCCCAACCAAGGTATTGAATTCTGGACTATAATAATTCTTCACACTTAACTTTTATTGCTAAGTTTACGTTTTACCTTGTATATGTAGGATGACATAGGCACAGCTACTTCTGACCTCAAAGCTTCAGATCTCACCATTGATCTTTATAATCTTCATGGTATACATTTGTCCTTTAAATCTACAAACAAGTTTTTTGCAGCTTCTCGTCTTAACAAATTTTGATTTTTTGTAACAGGTGTTCCTCGGCGAAAATCTCCTGTCCTTTCTCCAGTTCTCAAAGATGTTCAACCCATTACAACTATTGTTTCACCTGAACATGCTGAGGAGAGTCATTCAAACGATGCTTCTCCTCTTATTAATCAAGACGAAAACTTGGAAGAGAACCCTCAACATTCTAATAGCGGTGATGTAGTCGAGCAGCTCATTGAGAGTGAAGATACTATCCCTGAACACGAGAACATGGATGAAGCTTCTAGTTTTCCTCCACCATGCAATAATGAAACTTTGACCTTTGGGGCTGTAATTGCCCCTGCGACTATTTCGAATCAAATTCCTGCTGCGCTCACTCTGGCTGAGCTAGAGCGACTTAAGAGTACTGATCCTGTAAGTTTCCTCAAGGCTATGATGAATGCCAAAAATGTTTCGCCCATCATGGTTGAGCCTTCTTCGAACATCTTGGTGGAAAGTGGTACGGGAAATGATATTCCAAACCTCATTCGCCAGGTAAAGAAAAAATTCTTTGAAATCAACCTTATCGAAGTTCTGAGCAAAGATTCCACCAGATGCTTTGGTTTGAACAATCTTTTAAAGAAGGTGGATCTACTCCAGGTTTCTGACGAAGTCTCACAAGTGATTGTTTCACTAAGTTCTCTGCTTGATCAACTTCAAGCTGATAACCTTCGGAGGCGAGATGTTGACCAAAAACTCAACACGAAAGCAGTTTTTCATAGTTTTTCGTGGAAAACTGCTAATGAAGCAACTACCAAAGCTGGTGCCCTTGAACTTGAGCGCGCAAAGCGCCAAAAGAAGTATGAAACCTGTGGAGCGGACATCAAATCTTGGGAACAAGAAATTGAACGTCTCGAAGCAAAGATTAAAGCTTCCAAGTCTCGTCAAGAAGAAATCAAACAATCCAAGCAAAACGAATTGGATGAAGTGGTGCAAGCGGGGATTCAACACCTCGAAATGGCACATAAATTGGTACCACAAATTGAAGAGCTAAAGAAGCAGCAATCCATAATTGAACGTCGCTTATCATTATGGGCATCACAATATTCCAAAATGAAAAATGATCTTCCTGAAGACTTTAATTAATTATGATAACGCTTTGTAATGCCTTTCCATTTTGCACTTGTCCTACTTTTGTAATCAAATCATGGTTAGTGAATATATGTATGAATTGTCTTTTAACTATCCATACATTCTACCATGCAATGTCACAAATAATATTTTAACAATTCTTAAATTGTCAAAATCTATTTTTCCAACTATCAGGATGACCTCGATAGTGTATACACGTGACATGATTACCATTCGCAGCCACTTAGCTTTTGATTTGACGTTTCTACTCCACTAGCCGTAATAGTCATTTAATCATGACATCACCTTTTTCAAAACGTCTAATTAAGACGTGCGTGTATTAGTTTCTAACATGATTACATTCTAACTTCCAAGGCTAGAAACGGCGGACTCCACATCTTCCCTTCGGGAAACCACACGCGGTCCAATCAGAATTTAACGCGTAACCACTCTTTCAGACCAACGTCCTCTATATAAACCTTGCCATTTCTATTGTTTCTCCATCCTCTTCCATATTTTCATCAAGGTTTTCTCTTTCTTATACTTTCTTGCAACAATGACAACTCTATCTTATAACAACATTGTATCTGCTATTCAGAAAGAGTTCAAACTCTCTGCCAAAGAGTTCGATCGAAACAGCATTAATGTTGATGAACTGTTTGCCTCTCAAAACTTACAGGTTTACCAAGGAATCTTGGAAGGGTCTGTTTATCCAAACATGTTGGCTGATTTCTGGATGTTTGCATCCCTCCGGATAGATTTAGAAGGGAAAACCACCATCGTTTTCCAAGTCCGTGGATCTCGCATTACCATCTCTCCAACACTCATCTCTGAAGTGATGAGATGTGAGAACTCTGGCCTCGTTTTTTTGAAAACTCCTTTACCATGAGTACTTTTGCCCTCTTATCGAGTATCTTCGCTAAAGATCCCTTCAACGCTCTCCTCTGCAGGATTTGGCATCAACTTCTAGTGGGCAACTTTCGCCCACGGAGAGAAGATCAGGAAAGCATTATGGTGGAAGACCTGGAGTTCATGCTCTGTGCTCTCCAGAAAAAGAAAATCAACATACCATTGATGATTTTCAAACATCTTGTCGAAGTCGTTGCTGTTGCTGCCTCTTGCCAAGGCAAACCTTCTTGTCTTCCCTACAGAAGATTGCTATCTCACATGTTTGTTAAACAAGGGATAGTAAAACAGTTGCGCAAGGAAGGATCCCTTGATCCTTTTGAAGCGGAAAGTTTGCCCTGCTGAACATAGAGGGTCTGCAGAACAGGGTTAAATGAAGGATACTGGCGGCATTGTTGGAGGCGTTGTGGGCCTTGGTTTTTATCTTTGCTATCTATAATTTTGAACACCTCTTTTAGTAGTAATTTTAAACACTTTTTGTAACTTTGGTTTGCATGCAATGCAACCATCTTGACTGGATGTACCCTTAATCCTTTAATGTAATGGAATATATTTTGACATCGTTTGTGTTCTTAGTTTATATTATTTAACTTCCATGAAGATAAAGCCATTTTGGCCAATGTTTTACCATTTTGGCCCACGACATCTACGTTTAATGTTTACGTTTTTGCAATATTCACTTCATGCATGACTGGCTTGTATCTTTTCAGATACTTCCCATTCACTCTTAAGATCCTGCGATCTTCTGCCAACTCTTCTATCTCATAAGCATTATTTGAGAATAATTTTAAGATTCGAAAAGGGCCTTCACAGTGTGGAGACCATTTTCCTAAAGCTTGGTTCTTTTGATCTATAGGCAAAAATTACTTTCCAAACTAAGTCATTGTTAATAAATGTTTTACCTTTCACCTTTTTGTTGTATGCTCTTGAAACCCTTTCTTTTTGCCTTTTTATCATTTCCAATGCTTGAAGTCTGTCTTCGTCAAGATAAACTAACTCATTCATCATCATTTCCCAATATATATCTGGGGAATTTCTTCTTGTCTCTGAATCCTGACTGACTGCAAGTATAATTCGACTGGAAGTACTGCATCGTGTCCGAACGTCAATTGGAATGGTGTAGTATTGGTGGCTTCTTTTGGTGATGTTCGACAAGCCCAAAGTGCCTGGTCCAAGGTCTTATGCCAGTTCTTAGGTTTCTTCACCACATGTTTCTTTATCAGACCAATTGTCACTTTATTGGCTGCTTCGAATTGTCTGTTTTCTTGAGCATAATAAGGTGTAGAAGTGAACAACTTGAATCCCATCTCTTTCGCAAACTCTTGCATCTTTCGGCCAGTAAACACTGATCTCTGATCTGTGGTTATGCTGTCTGGGATTCCAATTCTATATATTATGTGTTTTGGAATAAACTCAATCACAGCCTCTTGATCTATATTGGCTAATGGTATTGCTTCAACCCACTTTGTGAAATAGTCTATTCCCACTAATATATATCTCTGGCCTTTGGACGATGTGGGACGGATCTAATGCCCAACCTCTGAAAGGCCATATGTAATACGGTGGGAGAACTGACTTTATTGAAATGTTGCGGATAGCAAGAGTCGCCACCGACTTTTATTTTATCCAATAAGAAAGGATAAAAAATAAAAAAAACCTTTTTAAAAGACTTTGAGTTCGGGGCGTAGGTTATACAAAGGGAAGGTGTAAGGCACCCTTTGTATCCATGGTTATCCATGGGCTCTTAATTTCTTTGCTCTTTTCGAAACCAAAAGTGTAGAAATGTAGAAGAAGAAGATAAGGACTTTAGCTCGTAAATGAGCGTAGCCTTATGAGTTTTTTAGAAAAGGGAATTTAAACCAGAGCATGCAATTAAGGGCAAATTACCTTGTAAGTTGTAAAGAGGTTTTTTAGCCTTTCAGGGCAATCCATACCATAGGAGGGTAGGAAGTCCTTTTATTTGGAGGTTAAAGGGTCGTTGAATCATCGTTTGCCACAAGACTGTCCCTGCCATAGGGGGGCAGGTAGTCTAAGGGAAGGATCCGAATAACCACTGTTAGGCAACCAGAGGACACCTCAGCATTTCATAGGCATCTTCGAGGGATGAGATCATATTAGCAAATCGAAGGCAGCATCATTGGGACTTATGATCTTAAGAATGAACCGAGGGCAACATTGCTGAGGTATCCTCGTATTCGAGGGACTTGGCTATTCTGCACTGAAAAGGCAACAAGGCAACAGGCAACAAAGGGGTTACCCTAAAAGGTGTGTGGGTGCACAATCACGTTATTCAATTCAGATAATTATCTTGTAAATTAGTAAATTAGTCCTTGATAGGAGTACCTGAAAATGTGCGCCCTAGATCCTTAAGATCCTTGAAAGGGTTAGTTAAATCATGTTATGCTTATGATGTCATGATATCATGATGAATGCAGTTCATTAGGTACAACGTGAGATAGTGAGGGAAAAGAAGTCCTTTTAACAAAACCTGCAAGGAGACAAAGGTTAGTAGCAAACACAAACAAGTCACACAAGTCACACAATTTTCCTTAGGCTTGGCTTGCATGGAGTTTAGATCATGTGAGATACCCTTCCCCAAAGGTATTTCTAAGGATAAAGATGATATCAGCAACGGGTTCTACCGAGTTACCCAGTATTGTCAGCCCTTCTAAAGCACCCTCGAACATGATACATACATACCATGGAATGATACTTTGAGAAAAGACCTATCTAGGCTGTAGTATCGGGTAACGACTATGCTCTCAACATATATCAAGAGTAGTCCCCCCACTATGTTCCTAGAAGTTAGGATGGGTTAAAAGTTACTAAAGGTCCTAAGCTCCGACTCACCCACAAGTATCCACACGAACCTCCCTCATACAAGAGAAGCATGTAAACACCCATAGAGGCCTAACTTAAGCGTGAACTCTCATATTGACCAATCATCCACATACATGAAGGAGGTCGCCATGACTATGCCACTTCCTATCTTAGATGTACTTGAATCCAGGTGTAGGATTCGTCCTTCAATTAATTCCCAAAACAGCCCTAAAAAATAAAGCAAGCAAAGCAAACAATAGAAAACATTTAAGTGATCCTAAACTTTTAAGGTAACCCCTCTTTTATTCAAAAAAAATCCCCAGCAGAGTCGCCAGTTCTATAAAACGGTGGGAGAACTGACATTATTAAAATGTCGCGGATAGCAAGAGTCGCCACCGACTTTTATTTTATCCAATAAGAAATGCTAAAAAAATAGGAAAAAACCTTTTTATAAGACATTGAGTTCGGGGGTAGGTTATACAAAGGGAAGATGTAAGGCACCCTTTGTATCCATGGTTATCAATGGGCTCTTAATTGCTTTGCTCTTTTTGAAACCAAAAGTTTAGAAATGTAGAAGAAGATAAGGACTTTAGCTCGTAAATGAGCGTAGCCTTATGAGTTTTTTAGAAAATGGAATTTAAACCAAAGCATGCAATTAAGGGCAAATTACCTTGTAAGTTGTAAAAGGTTCTTTTAGCCTTTCAGGGTCATCCATAGCATAGGAGGGTAGGAATTCCTTTTATTTGGAGGTTAAAGGGTCGTCGAATCATCGTTCGCCACAAGACTGTCCCTGCCATAGGAGGCCAGGTAATCTAAAGGAAGGATCAGAATAGCTATTGTTAGGCAACCTGAGGACACCTCAACATTTCGTAGGCAACTTCGAGGGACGAGATCATATTAGCGAATCGAAGGCAGCATCATTGGGACTTATGATCTTAAGAATGAATCGAGGGCAACATTGCCGAGGTATCCTCATATTTGAGGGACTTGGCTATTCTGAACTGAAAAGGCAACAAGTAAATTGGAAACATGCAACAGGCAACAAAGGGGTTACCATAAAAGGTGTGTGGGTGCACAATCACGTGATTCAATTCAGTTCGAGGTTGCACTCCCTAGAATTACTAACCACGCGGTTATAATAACAATTCAAGTGCCTTCAAGGCTAAACAATACAAACCAAAAGCAGTTACAAAATATCAGCCATGGGGTAGGGGAAGAAGCAATAATATGACCCAATAAGGCAATAAGTTTAACACAAGTAATAATATCGAAGAAATTAAATAACAACGAGTTTAGGGTTACCGAAGGTTTCAGCTTTAATCGATTGGTTAACCCTGAAAATCAATGAAGGCAAAATAAAAGGGGTGAGTGCATTAAAAATTCATTAGCGGTTGAAGCAAACCCTAACTTAATCCATAAGGCAAAAATAAAAGTAAATTGATATTAAATTAAAAATTTAAAGACTTAGCTTTTCGATCTGGTATGGCGCGTAGTCGAAAGATCTTGGTTAACCTTGATAAGTCAGACACAAAGAAGAGAAATTTTAGTGCATGAGTGATCTAACGACAAACCTCGCAAACCCTGATTGGGCATAAGTTAACCATGGTTAATAAAATAATAAAAATCTAAATTAATTAATTATTGGTTTTCATCCTAATTAAATGAATTGGCAAAATATGTTTTCGATTAAATTATCTAACCCTAATAAGTAATTTAATCAATTAATAAAAATTTTAACATAATTTAACAACTAAATTAATTTGAACATTTAATAAAAATAAAAATATTATTAATAACTAAATCAAATGATTTATTTAGTTATAAAATAAATATTTTCAAAATAAATGTTTTTATCAAAAAAAGAAAATTTAGAAGAATTTTTTTTTTTAAAGAATATTTAAAAGAAATTTTATTAAAATAAAATAAATAAGCAATATATAAACAAATAGCTATTGAATAAATAAAAATAAAAAAAAATTAGAAAACTCAGCTTATGATCATGTGTGGCGCATGCCCTGAGAAACCATGGTGGATCTGCGTCATGAGAGGCGTTGGATTCACTTGGAAGATGATCTACTGGTTGATGCATGAAGACACATGGTATGTGTGCCTTGGTCAACTGCGTGGGATCTGCACGCATATTCTTAGTAAAAATAAATTAAAGAGAAACCAGGAAGGCTGGGATCTGCTAGCTGTTTACAATATACCTCACAAATAATACATATAAATATAATAACCATAGGATTTAAAAGACAAACGATTCGCGCCCAGCACCCCTCTTCTTCTTTGTGGATTCTCCTGAAACTTTGCTACGAATTCCTTTGAATTTGCCACGGTTCTGGACATAGTTAAAACCTGCAAATTTTAATCTCACCAAATACCAACCATAAACCATAAAAGATGACATGTATTGATCAGAAATCACTTCCTAAGCATAATAGAATCATCAATTTGGGCCAACTCAGTGGTTAGATAGGAGTCCCCAATTTGAAGCTTGTGTAACCTAACAATGGTGGATCTTCAACTGTGAAACGAATCTCAAATTAAAGTATCCAGAAACATACTAAACAATCATCTAAAGCATACAATGCAATCGACATACATTAATAACGCGTTAATATGTGCAAACGAGATTGAGTTTGGTGGAGACAAACCGTGACCTTACCGCTTGCGATTCGGTATGCTTCGTTTGAAGGTAATGACTGCAATCACTTCAGATATGACCTAGGAACACGATTCAATCTTCAAAATCCTTTGAACTTGATCCAATCTCCGAAACCAGATTCCTTCTTTCTTTGAAATTTTGAGTCTTTTGTGAGGGCTCTTGAGGCTGCAATCCTTATGAAAAATTCGTCCCTATACCTTGGATCAATGAGGTATATATAATGGATCATATTAGGGCACCTAAACTTGATCAATGATTGGCAACTTGATTGGATTTTGATTTGAAAATGTTTCTAAAAGTGTCAAATTTCCATCTTTTATCACCAATATTCGTTTGGACGAATTTGGATAGAATTTGTGTATATTTTAAGGCTTGATTCTGATTGAAAATCTCATTGAAATCAAATCTTTGCATATTTCCCAAATTATTTGATTTAAATCACATTTTAAATGAATAAATTCAATAAAAAATCAAATAATTGTCACAAAATTCGTGGGTTTGGATTTAGAGCTCCTGATGACATGAGGATCAAGATTGAATCAAAATAAATTGGGCCCATTTGCAAAAAGATTCATTATGGAGCCTTTTATTCCACATTTTTCTTCTTAAAATTGTCCAACTTTGACAAGGAATATCTTCCTCAATTTTTAAGATACGGAGGAGTTCTAGGACTTTTTGGAAACCTCGAGATGTCCTCTAAAAGCCACTTGGAAGCTTCTTTTCTTTTGAAGAATTTATCTTGATCATATCAGCTTTGACAAAATACTGCTTTTGGTTGACTTTCAAAAAGGACCTGTAATCTGTTGATCCATATCTCTTAAATGAAGCATTTTTAGACTGGGCTTGTGAGTGACAAATTTGTAGAGAATTCAATTTCCTTTAAAATGAGCTTTGGATGGAAAATTTCTGATGTTCCATGTAGGAGTTATGGCTGGTCAAAGTTCAGTTGACTTTCTTCTATGAAAACCTCAATTTAGAAACTTTTGAATTTGTTGATTTCTAATCTTTTCTTGATGAACCATGATCAATCCTTGATCAAATGGTGAATGATACTTCGAAATACGTTTTTTGACAAAAAATCAGGAGTTTTAACTATACTTTGACCACACTTGACTTTTAGGTCAAACTAGTCGACTGTTGACTTTTTGATCATTTGACGGAGCAATCTTTTGAATTGAAGCTTGTACTTTGCCATAGAGATAATTTGAAACATCATAAGCCATATGAGATCCATTGGATACTTTTGATTCATTGACTTTCTTTAGAGAAGTTAAAACCCTAGTTTAAAAGATCATTGTTTAGGAGAATGTGTCTTTGAGTCTTGAGTCTTGGTATGAGCTTGGGAAGTAAAATGAGATGGGCAAATTTTAGGGTATGACAGCTGCCCCTGTTCAATCTTCTTAGACCCGAAGATGTAGATTGGCCTATGTGCCTATCGGAATCTGAAGGTGGAAGAGGATTGAACACTAGAATACCAAGAAATTTTCCCTTGCTGGTGGTGAAGGGACTTTTTTGGTGATGGGCTTAGAGATGCCATCCGGGAATGTTGACAATATGAGAGTCAGAACGAGTCTTCCATCAGACTATATTCGAGTTCAGAGTATTGAGAAGTGTTTGTTGGAGATGGGCTTAAAGATGCCATCCGGATAAGTATTAGACTATATATGAACTTGAAGTGTTTGAGAAGTAGTTGTTGAATGTTGATTGTGTCGTTACTGTTCGTAGTAAATGAATTAGATCCTTGAGATTTGGTCGTGTCAGCACTGTTCCTAGTAACTGAATTAGACTCTGACAGTTTATTGCGTCTACATCGTTTGTGATGATAGAGTTATATCTTTGAAGGTTGATCGTGTCACTACCGTTCGTAGAAACTAAATTAGACTTTGGAAGGTTGATCGTGTCCACACCGTCCGTGATGATGAAATTAGATCTCTTGTCGTGTCAGCACCGTTTGTAGTAACTGAATTAGACTTTGGAAGGTTAATTGTGTCCACACCGTTCATGATGATGGAATTAGATCTAAGTCTCCTGATTATCTCTGAACTATCTCTGGAGAATACCCGAAACTAAGTATCAAAACTAAATCATTGTTTTGATTATCTCTGAACTATCTCTGAAGAATACCCGGAACTAAGTATCAAAATTAAATCATGGTCTTGATTATCTCTGAACTATCTCTGGAGAATATCCAAAATTAAGTATCAGAACTAAATCTCCATCTAGAATGAGTGTTGGAATTAAATCATTGACTTGATTATCTCTGCACTATATCTAGAAGATAATATATCTAGAAGTATGGTTTCAAACTAACCATGCTTCAGTTAGGACTTTCATGGGTTGTAACGTGGCTTGGTTCACGGTTTAAGAAACAAAGGATAATGGCTCGAAAATTTATTCATACCCATCCCAGTCTTCGTGATGTTCCTCGATCCTATGCTCAATTAACTTTGGGTTTCAGCTTTAGCAAAGCTTGAAGTATTAACATTGATATTTGATGGTGATTGAAGCACCAGAAGTTTATTTGGACAGTCAGTCATCCTTCTTTGTAATTCTTTTTGCTTTGGTCGAGGATTTGTAGTGACCTCTTTTTTTACTTTGATTTTTGTTATCCCTAACTTTTGCCTGAACTGCATATTTTATTATTACAGTCAGCGGGATGCTTCGACTTTTCAATAAGTCTCCTTCATAGGTTTTGACTTAACAACTTTTTCTTTTTCTTTTTGATGGATATTGACTATCCGACTTGATGATTACAGAAACCTATCATTACTTGTGTAAAAACAACTGGTATAATTGAGTTAACTAAATAACTACCCTACCCCGGGTTGTGCTTAAGGGTTTAATTTGTATGAGGACGAAACTTCTACTCCTTAGGCTCAAAGGGGTTGACGAGGGATTAACATCCTTATATCTCCACTGTTTAGGAATTGAAACAATGCCTGTACATCATCAACATAGTCCGTTCAAAAGCATACCGTGTGAGGTTGCGGTATCATTTTCGTCATCCTCCGTTAAAAGACTTACAGGTTAGCAGGAGTTGAACATCATAACATAAATAAAAGATTAAAGACACGATTTAAATGAGTGAAAAACGAAGTAATTTATTCAAGACAAACATATGCAATGCACTAATGATGATTATTGAAACAGATAATGTCTATCATATGTCGAACGTTTAAGCAAACAGAAAAGAAAATTGCAACTAAAATTAAATCTAATGATTCGAAAGACATCCTTCTAGCCATCCACGGCATCAGCAGTCTTGTTGTGATTAGGCATGGGAGCAGTGATCAGGTTAGGGGTTGCAGGAGGGTCGAACTCAATTTCGCCTGCGTCGATCATATCTTGGATCTTATTCTTCAACGGCCAACAATTCTCTGTGTCATGTCCAAGACTATTAGAATGATATGCGCACCTCACATTGGGTTTGTAGCTAGGAGCAGAGGTGTTAGGATTCTTAGGAGGATCCCTCAGGGTAACCAAATTTGCCTTTAATAGATGTTGTAAGGCTTGAGCTAGCGACATATTGATCTTTGTGAATTGACGCCTGAGTGTGTCTTGTTTGTTTTGACGACCTTGTTGAGGCGCCGGTGTGGGGATCATAATTGCCCCAATAGATTGGTCATAACCTCTCCTTTTCTGTCCATACATAGCATTAGACTCTGACTTCCCATTGAAATGCTTCTATGTAGCACTTGAGGATGGAGCCACTTGAATCTTACCACTTCGAATGCCATTCTCAACATGTTACCCAGTCAATATAAGCTCTGTGAACCCAGATGATGAACTTCCCAGCAAATGACTATAGAAAGGACCAGTCAGCGTACTCATAAACATATCGACAAATTCTTTGTCAAACAACGAAGGTTGAACTCTGCCAGCCAAATCTCTCCATTTTTGAGCATACTCTTTGAAGCTTTCATTAGAGCCCATAGACATGCTTTGTAGTTGCATGCGGGTTGGTGCGAGATCAGCATTGTATCAGTATTGCTTATAGAAAGCAACGACCAAATCTTCCCAAGTACGGATATTGGTACACTCTAGTTGATAGAACCATTCGAGTTGAGTTCCAGCTAAGCTCTCTTGGAAAAAGTGGACCCATAGCTTCTTATCGAAATTATGAGGTTCAATCTTTCTCATATATGATTTCAAATGTAGCTTGGGACAGGAAACTCCATCATACTTGGCAAAGGTAGGAGTCTTGAACTTGGGAGGGATAACAACTCCAGAGATGAGTCCTAGCTCTTCAAAATCTAGTCCAGGTATCTTCTGAATTTCTATGGCTTTCATACGTTCCTCCAGCAGCTTGTGTTTGTCATCAGGATGTTCATCCTCATGGTAATAGTCCTCTTCCTCTTCAGAGGGCTTGGCAGAATCATGATTACTTTTTACATCAGTTTTGATACTAGCATCATCATCTTGCTCATCTTCGTCACTGTCTTCAGAGACTTCAACTTCCTGAGTTGCAAGATTGGTCTAAGCTTTCTTTCCATAGTCTTCTTGCCTTTCTTCTTCTTTTTAGTCAGCATGGTTTTCAGCTCTTCTTGCCCCCATGGCCAAGTTCAGAATCAGAGTTTAGAACTCAGCATTTTGAGCTTCGAGATCTTTAACTAATTGTTCGAGATTCATGATGCTGAAATAAACAGCGAGGAGGGATGAGAAACCTATTATAAGAAACCTGCTATGCGATATTATGAATGCAAATGCAATATTTTCAAGGATCTTTAGGAATCTAGTTAGCAACATTAGAAATTAAACCGGTCGCAACTTTGTATGAAGAATCTTGGCTTTCGTACTTGAACGTCCTTCTTTGAGTATCAAGCTCACCATATCGAGTGGGTCATCGCCTCTGATTCGGAATACCTCTGAATTTGAAGATACATGGCTAGAGGAAAATAAATCCTCTTGCCCATTGGTAGGTGCTAAGCCTTTGAATTGGAAGGTATGTTGCTAGAGGAAAATAAATCCTCTTGCCCCTTGATTAGGAAATCAGTCATTGATAGGAATACCTGAAATTGTATGCCCTAGATCCTTAAGATCCTTGAAAGGGTTAGTTAAATCATGTTATGCTTATGATGTCATGATGTCATGATGAATGCAGTTCATTAGGCACAGCGTGAGATGGTAAGGGCAAACAAGTCCTTTTAACAAAACCTGCAAGGAGACTAAGGTTAGTAGCAAACACAAATAAGTCACACAAGTCACACAATTTTTCTTAGGCTTGGCTTACATGGAGTTTAGATCTTGTGAGATACCCTTCCCCAAAGGTATTTCTAAGGATAAAGTTGATATCAACAACAAGTTCTACCGAGTTACCTAGAATTGTCAGCCCTTCTAAAGCACCCTCGAACATGATACATACATACCATGCAATGATACTTTGAGAAAGACTTATCTGAGTTGTAGTATCGGGTAGCGACTATGCTCTCAACATACATCAAGAGTAGTCCCCCCACTACGTTCCTAAAAGTCAGGATGGGTTAAAGGTTATTAAAGGTCCTTAAGCTCCGACTCACCCACAGGTATCCACACAAACCTCCCTCATACAAGAGAAGCATGTAAACACCCATAGAGGCCTAACTTAAGCGTGAACTCTCATATTGACCAATCCTCCACATACATGAAGGAGGTCGCCATGACTATTTCATTTCCTATCTTAAATTTATTTGAATTCGGGTGTAGGATTCGTCCTTTAATTAATTCCCAAAACAGCCCTGAAAAATAAAGCAAGCAAAGCAAACAATAGAAAACATTTAAGTGATCCTAAACTTTTAAGGTAACCCCTCTTTTATTCGAAAAAAATCCCCAACAGAGTAGCCAATTCTGTAATACGGTGGGAGAACTGACTTTATTAAAATGTCGCTGATAGCAAGAGTCGCCACCAACTTTTATTTTATCCAATAAGAAAGGCTAAAAGAACAGAAAAAACCTTTTTAAGAGACTTTGAGTTCGGGGGTAGGATATACAAAGGGAAAGTGGAAGGCACCCTTTGTATCCATGGTTATCCATGGGCTCTTAATTTCTTTGCTCTTTTCAAAACCAAAAGTTTAGAAATGTAGAAGAAGAAGATAAGGACTTTAGCTCGTAAAAGACCGTAGCCTTATGAGTTTTTTAGAAAAGGGAATTTAAACCAGAGCATGCAATTAAGGGCAAATTACCTTGTAAGTTGTAAAGAGGTTCTTTTAGCCTTTCAGGGCTATCCATACCATAGGATGGTAGGAAGTACTTTTATTTGGAGGTTAAAGGGTCGTCGAATCATCGTTCGCCACAAGACTGTCCCTTCCATAGGAGGGCAGGTAGTCTAAGGGAAGGATCAGAGTAGCCATTGTTAGGCAACGAGAGGACACCTCAACATTTTGTAGGCAACTTTGAGGGACGAGATCATATTAGCGAATCGAAGGCAGCATCATTGGGACTTATGATCTTAAGAATGAACCAAGGGCAACATTGTTGAGGTATCCTCGTATTCGTGGGACTTGGCTATTCTGCACTGAAAAGGCAACAAGGCAACAAGCAACAGGCAATAGGCAACAAAGGGGTTACCATAAAAGGTGTGTGGGTGCAAAATCACGTGATTCAATTCATATAATTATATTGTAAATTAGTTATTCTAAATTTAGTTTGAGGTTGCACTCCCTAGAATTACTAACCACGCAGTTATAATAATAGTTCAAGTGCCTTCAAGGCCAAACAATACAAACCAAAAGCAGTTACAAAATATCAGCCATGGGGAAGGGGAAGAAGAAATAATATGACCCAATAAGGCAATAGGTTTAACACAAGTAATAATATCGGAGAAATTAAATAAGAACGAGTTTAGGGTTACCGAAGGTTTGAGCTTTAATCGATTGGTTAGCCCTAAAAATCAATGAAGGCAAAATAAAAGGGGTGAGTGCATTACAAATTCATTAGCGGTTGAAGAAAACACTAATTTAATCCATAAGGCAAAAATAAAAGTAAAATGATATTAAACTAAAAATTTAAAGACTTAACTTTTCGATCTGGTATGGTGCGTAGTCGAAAGATCTTGGTTAACCTTGAAAAGTCAGACTCAAAGAAGAGAAATTTTAGTGCATGAGTGATCTAACGACAAACCTCGCAAACCCTGATTGGGCATAAGTTAACCATGGTTAATAAAATAATAAAAACTAAATTAATTAATTATTGGTTTTCAACCTAATTATTTAAATCGGCAAAATATGTTTTCGATTAAATTATCTAACCCTAATAAGTAATTTAATCAATTAATAAAAATATTAACATAATTTAACAACTAAATTAATTTGAACATTTAATCAAAATAAAAATATTATTAATAACTAAATCAAATTATTTATTTAGTTATAAAATAAGTATTTTCAAAATAAATGTTTTTATGAATAAAAGAAAATTTAGAAGAAATTTTATTTAAAAGAATATTTAAAAGAAATTTTATTAAAATAAAATAAAGAAGCAATATATAAACAAATAGATATTGAATAAATAAATAAAATAGAAAACTCAGCTTATGATCATGTGTGGCGCATGCCCTAAGAAACCATGGTGGATCTGCGTCATGAGAGGCGTTGGATTCACTTGGAAGATGATCTAATGGTTGATGCATGAAGACACATGGTATGCGTGCCTTGGTCAACTGCGTGGGATCTGCACGCTTATTCTTAGTAAAAATAAATTAAAGGGAAACAAGGAGGGCTAGGATCGAACCCCTTCTCCCTTAGTCAATCATAGGTTTCCCTTGCCATGTGCGCTAAAGTCTGCTAGCTGTTTACAATACACCTCACAAATAATACATATAAATATAATAACCACGGGATTTAAAAGACAAACGATTCGCGCCCAACACCCCTCTTCTTCTTCGTGGATTCTCCTGAAACTGTGCTACGAATTCTCTTCGAGTTTGCCACGGTTCTGGACATAGTTAAAACCTGCAAATTCGAATCACACCAAATACCAACCATAAACCATAAAAGATGACATGTATTGATCAGAAATCACTTCCTAAGCATAATAGAATCATCAATTTGGGCCAATTCGATTGTTAGATAGGAGTCCCCAATTTGAAGCTTGTGTAACCTAACGATGGTGGATCTTCAACTATGCAACGAATCTCAAATTAAAGTATCCAGAAACGTACTAAAAAATCATCTAAAGCATACAATGCAATCGACATACATTAATAACGCGTTAATATGTGCAAACGAGATTGAGTTTGGTGGAGACAAACCGTGACCTTACCGCTTGCGATTCGGTATGCTTCGTTTGAAGGTAATGACTGCAATCACTTCAGATATGACCTAGGAACACGATTCAATCTACAAAATGCTTTGAACTTGATCCAATCTCCGAAACCAGATTCCTTCCTTCTTTGAAATTTTGAGTCTTTTGTGAGGGCTCTTGAGGCTGCAATCCTTATCAAAAATACGTCCCTATACCTTGAATCAATGAGGTATATATAATGGATCATATTAGGGCACCTAAACTTGAACAATGATTGGCAACTTGATTGGATTTTCATTTGCAAATGTTTCTAAAAGTGTCAAATTTCAATCTTTTATCACCAATATTCTTTTTCTCGAATTTGGATAGAATTTGTGTATATTTTAAGGCTTGATTCTGATTGAAAATCTCCTTGAAATCAAATCTTTGCATATTTCCCAAATTATTTGATTTAAATCACATTTTAAATGAATAAATTCAATAAAAAAATAAAAAAATTGTCACAAAATTCGTGGGTTTGGATTTAGATATCCTTGATGACTTGAGGATCAAGATTGAATCAAAATAAATTGGGCCCATTTGCAAAAAGATTCATTTTGGAGCCTTTTATTCTACATTTTTCTTCTTAAAATTGTCCAACTTTGACAAGGAGTATCTCCCTCAATTTTTAAGATACGGAGGAATTCTATGACTTTTTGGAAACCTCGAAATGTCCTCTACAAGCCACTTTGGAAGCTTTTTTTATTTGAATAATTTATCTTGATGATATGGGCTTTGACAAAATACTGCTTTTGGTTGACTTTCAAAAAGGACCTGTAATTTTTTGTTCCATATCTCTCAAATGAAGCATTTTTAGACTAGGCTTGTGAGAGACAAATTTGTAGAGAATTCAATTTCCTTTAAAATAAGCTTTGGATGGAAAATTTATGATGTTCCACGTAGGAGTTATCGATGGTCAAAGTCCAGTTGACTTTCTCCTATGAAAACCCCAATTTAGAAACTTTTGAATTTGTTGATTTCTGATCTTTTCTTGATGAACCATGATCAATACTTGATCAAATGGTAAATGATACTTCGAAATAAGTTTGTTGACTTAAAATCAGGAGTTTTGACTGTACTTTGACCACAGTTGACTTTTATGTCAAACTAGTCGACTGTTGACTTTCTGATCATTTGACTGAGCAATCTTTTGAACTGAAGCTTGTACTTTGCCATAGAGATAATTTGAAACATCATAAGCCATATGAGATCCGTTGGAGACTTTCGATTCATTGACTTTCTCTAGAGAAGTCAAAACCCTAGTTTAGAAGATCATTGTTTAGGAGAATGTGTCTTTGAGTCTTGAGTCTTGGTAAGAGCTTGGGAAGTAAAATGAGATGGGAGAATTTTGGGGTATGACACCATGGTTTAATTATTGAACGTAATTCGTTCGCATGTGCATGTTGAATACCTGCGCGTTCCTGACATTCTTGATAACCCTTGGCGAACTCGATGCAATCTTTTAGCATAGTGGGCCAATACATTCCGTAGCGAAACAAAAGCCATTTCATTTTGTGTCCCGCTTGATGAGAACCACATTCCCCACTATTTACATTCGGGAGTGCTAAGTAAGCCTCAGCTTCGCCCAGACATTTTAATAAGACTTCCTCAGGGGTTTTCTTAAACAATTCATTTCCCATCAAGAAGTCTGATAAGGCTCTGTATTTTACCTTTCTATCTGTGTTTGTCGAAGGGTGTCTCAATTAGTTGACAATTGAACTTCTCCAATCTATATCCGTTAAAGAGTCTATATTTAATACTTCGAATTCTTCTTCATTGGCGAACCCTAATTGTGAATTCTCTAAGTCACTTAGAGACAGTTTAGTGGCCATTGCCTTTCCTCTTACCTCGATCAGTTCTTCTAACTTTTCTTTTGATACTTTGTATCCCGAGGCTAATTGTGCCAAATCATTCGCTTCTCGATTGTTTAATCTTGAAACGTGTTTTAAATCTACGTATTCAAATCTTCTGAGCAACCTATTTGCTATGACAAAATACATGATCAAATTTTCCATGATACATTTGTATTCTTTTGTCAGTTGCTTTATCACTAATTCTGAGTCTCCTTTAATTTCGACTCTGGTTGTCCCCAATTCCAACAAGGCTTCAAGTTCAGCAATCAATGCTTCGTACTCAGCTTCGTTATTGGAGCATAGAGGGCCATCAATTTTATACTTGAGTTTTGTTGGAATTCCATCAGGAGAAATTATAAGAATCCCAACACCACTTCCTTCCTTATGTGTTGAACCATCGAAGTATAACTTCCAAGGCTTCAGGTCTACAAAATGTTGAGGATTTCCAACCACTGCATGATCCACAATGAAATCTGACACAATTTTCCCCTTCATTGCCTTCAGAGGTTGAAAGATTAGAGCGTACCCAGTGTTGCACCCCAAAATTTGCCCTGTTCACTGTGCTATAAGTTATGGAGTGACGTTTATTTCGTCGCCCAAAAAATTCAGAAAAATACTAAAGAATTTCCATTGTTTTGAGATCATTAAGTCAGGGGGTTTGTTTTATTGATTAAAGTCCTGATCAAATATTCATTTGTTCATCATCCATCAAATTAGGGTTGTGCGTGTTTCCTCGATCAATGGTTGTGTCAATTACAAGGCGTTGGGCATTTGAGGTGCAAAATTGGGGTTAAGGCTTCTTCAAAGTGCGTCATGAGTTCAAGTTTATTCCGTACTTCGTTCACGAGAAAGTTCTATTCAAATTCTTAAATGAAGTTAAAGTCCATCCAACATCCAACATTATCATGCCGAATGCAAGCAAATGTTATTAAGTGTCCACGGTTTCAAGGCTTCATACAAAGATCAAAGCTCCTTCCAAATTATCAAGAACATTCAATTCTTTTAACAATCAACCATGATCCATTCAAAAATAAGGAAAAATATACAAACTACAAATGTCCATTTAATATTCAAATATACATCTAAAAAAAAAGCCAAATTACAAGTTGTTGTTGACATTTCTATAGCTTAGGAAATTGCGAGCCAAGCATGAACTTTCCTACACAAAATCTCCAATCTACTCCATTTGCAAGAATGCAATGACGCGTCTTAAGTTGCTTCGTGAACCTGCAAAATCACAAGACCGAAGCCAGCAATCTTCACCAGGGACCTTGCATAAAAACCAGAAAAAGCTGCAACAGAAAGGGGAGAAGGATTCATAACAGAAAATTGCAACAACCTGTAACAAACTTTTCTCGGATCTTCTCCTCCATAACCACTTTCATCTTCAACCTTTCTCCATCTCTTCGATCTTCATCATCTTCATCACCGGTTCTTCATCATAGTTCTTCATCACAGTTCTTCATCATCTTCATAACTCCACCACTCTCTTCAATTCACAAAAAAACCTGCAGAAAACATAGAAGAGAAAATCAAACATTGAAATCGATAAACAGAAATCAAGACAATTCTTCAAGTCTCTTTCAATATTCTTCTGCAATCTCTGAAGTTACGCTCCAATCGTACACGTTGCATCTCTCATCAATCATCACTTTCGGTAATCATCATCAGTAGCAACACCTCCAAATCGCCTCGCTTCGTGATTTCACCGACGCTGCACAATTCATCGTGATCACCGACGTTGCACAATTCATCCTCATCACCATCACTGTCCGTCATCAAATCCGCACCGCGCCTCAATTTTCATCATCAGCAACACTTCAATTCAACGTTCAACAACTTCAATCATCGTCCTCATCTTCACCACAAGCTTCATCATCGATCTACAATCGCGAGCAACATCACGACACATCTTCCTCTGCAGACAACAATAACAATATCACGATTCAGAAACGGAAAACATAAATGCGGAGAATCTGAGAAGATGAAAGGGATCGAGATCGAAGAGGAACGAGAGAATCTGAGCAAGGGTGTGTTGAAATCGGAGAAGAGAGATCGAGTGAGCGAAGCAGAGAGATCGTGAGAGACGAGCGGAGGGATAAGACATTGACTCACGGCGGCGATTGAAAAGTTTCGCCGGAGAGGAAGACAAGTTCCGCCGCCGTCGCCGTCACACGTGAAGAAGATAACGTGAATGTCTTCTGAAAGGTCACATTTGACCTAATCCCTCTTTCAATTTTTCTGATTAACTGGAATTAATGATTAATTAGCATAAGGATTGATTTGGTTAATAAATCTGTTAATAAAATGCTAATCAAAATCTGATGTGTATCAGAACAATATCCCTTGGGCCTTATCACTAAATTGCTACCCGTATACCCCCTTTAAGCCCAATCACGCCATTCTTGTTTTACTGAAGAGGAATTGGACAATAAAAAAACACTCTGGGCCAGTTCCTTAGGCTGCAGCGCCCAATTTATGCTTGCATCAATGTTTTCAATTCTCACCCCCCTGTATGCATTGTTTTTTGTATTAGATTTAGTTCTTAGGCTAGTTTGTTTTCTAACATTTTTTAGCATAATACAAAAACATAAAAATCAATAGCTTTTGTTAGATTTTTGCATGATGAAAGAATATAAAAACATGTAACATGTTCTCTTGTTAGAATTTAAATGTTTTGCTATATTGTTTAGTTTTAATTCTTTGATAAAATGCTATAAAAAAAATATATGATGTTTGATTAGCTTTCTCGCATTGATAAAAAATAACCAAAAACATGTAATATTTTGCTTGTTAGACTTTAATTGTTTTCTTTCATAGTTTTATTCTAGTTTTAGTTGAAATGTCATAAAAAAACAATTTAATCTTGCTAGACTTTGTTTTAGATTTTACTTAGAATTTAGCTTCTATCATCTTCTATGGTGGGTGCGTGCCTCCTTGTTATTTCTGATAAGTGTGCTAGCTTGTGCAAGGTACTTTGAGAGAGTTCGATTGGGATTCAATTCTGTTGTGTTCCACTTTATTTGTGGGACACGAACTTATTACTGATCTCTCATCCATTAAGATGTATTCCTGTATCGTTTGGATTGTATTTCTTGCAGGTTGCTTGTGTGGTTGTGTTTGATATGCACCACATAGCGGTTGTGATTTATTTTCACGCCGCATCGCTTTGACGCTTATGCTGGACTCCTGGCTTTGCTGGATGTTAGATTACGTGAAGTTTCTAAGTTCTGCTTGCGTTGCTAGCTCACTGCGGATTTGCTATCCGCTCGGTATCCCCTTTGTACCTTTTACTTATTCGAGTAACATATCTTGCCATGAGAAGTAGGGTAGGCATGCAGCATCATTCATAACATGAGAAGTAGGATAGACATTCATCTGGCCAAGCCCTCGAAAGAGGCTCTGTTTTTGTTTGTTTATTATTCCCCGCTTCTTTCTTTTTTACTTTCCGCCTGTCTCGGGTGGCTTTCCCCGTTGACAATAGCTTCGGGTAGCTTTCCCCGTTAGCTAACAGACTGTGTTGTGCCTGTCTCGGGTGGCTTTCCCCGTTGACAGTAGCTTCAGGTGGCTTTCCCCGTTAGCTAACAGTCTGTGGCGTACCTGTCTCAGGTGGCTTTCCCTGTTGACAATAGCTTCGGGTGGCTTTCCCCGTTAGCTAAGAGTCTGTAGTGTATCTATCTCGGGTGGCTTTCCCTGTTGAGAGTAGCTTCGGGTGGCATTCCCCGTTAGCTAAAGCACTTCCCCTGTCCCCAGGTCACTACTTCGGTAGTTTGCTTGCTTTACGAGCCGAGCTCGTTTGTGTGTTGCATTTGCATTGTTTACTACTTCGGTAGTTTGTTTGTTTCTTGAGAGAAGCTCGATTGTATGCTATATCTTTGTGATGCTTGTTCACTATCTTTGTATTTGCTATGCTTGTTAGTATGATATCTTTGTGATGCCTGTTCACACTTGCACATGTATGCCTGTTACATGTTGATTGCAATGCCTGTTCGCATTATCACTTGTGATGCCAGTTCACACACTCACATTCGTGTATGCCTGTTACATGTCTGTTTTTGTTTGCGATGCCTGTTCGCATGTTTTTTTATCTATGATGCCTGTTCACATTCCATGTTTGCTAGGATCTTTGTGACGCTTCTTGTTTGCATGCTCCCTTAGGGTGCTCGGTTCCGTTTCTCTAGGAGACGCGAATCGAGATAGAAACAAAAACTTTTGAGCTGAACTACGGCGCTCTGATTTCTCCATTGCACATTGGAGGTACGTAGGCACAGGGTACGAACACCCTAGTGAGCGATCTTTTCTCTTTTCCTTTATTTTGTTCGGCCTTTTCTTATCTTATTTTCCTATTATTTGCATGCTTCCTCTTATTTGTATATCTTCCATTGCATGTTTCCTTTTACACATAGCATGATACACACACACCCTTAGATTAGAAAACTAGCAAGAATGGATCCTGTAGAGTACCACAGACGTGAGGGGTGCTAATACCGTCCCCTCACGTAATAGACACCCTTACCCTTTCTCTGAGACCTGTGCTATTATTTGGTTTTCTTCGATATTTTCCATTCCTGTGTGTAGGATAAATAGATGTTCGATGGCGACTTCATTGTATTTGTTTCGATGAGTTTTCCAGTTGCTTTAGCTGGCGACTTCACTGGGGACTTCTGAGTGTCGTTCCTAGTTCTTGCTTGCTTTCTATTATGTGGGTGTTTGTGTTTTTACTGCTAGCATCGTTTGTATATATTGCTTGCATGCATTTGCATATATGTGTTTACCGCTTTCCATATTCTGGATATACTGCTGTGATGTCTGGTTGTTTTTTCTTGGCGGGCGGGATGTTACTGTGAGGTAAAAGGTCCATTACCCAGACCATGTATACACTTAGATTAGCATGGATAGTTATGTTGGCTCTCGTGGCACCTGGCACGTAGAGTTGGCATAACATACCACAACCAGGAGAGAACTCGGTGAGGCGATCCTTGTCCGGCATGCTTATTGCCAGAGGCAGACGCTCTCATTGTTTGTTCGAAATTCCTGGCGACCATTAGGGACATCCTGTGTGTGTTTAGGATTCCTACCTATGAGGTTTGGGATGGGACAGGAAACCTTGGCTCCTACATACGATTTGCTTCTCCAGATTTTGGGACGGACCTTTATTTGGTTTGTTCTCATTGTGCTTGATATTCTGATATTCTTAAACAACGGCGGAGCTTTGGTCCTATTACTTTTGGTTCCATTCAGAAGTGGTACAACAGAAGTGGTTCTATCGGCGGTTAATTGGTTCTTGGTATCCTGAAGCTACGCCGCACCTTTGAACCTGTGCAACTATATTCAGCATTGTGGAGACATTGGTTCCCATCATTTTACATCATTGCATGTTTACTTTTTAAAAAAATGATGTACAAAAAATAATTAGCATACATGTTCCTTCCATTTCCAAGGAATCATATCTTTAAGCCTCGTGTCGAGCTCTTCCATCTCTTGTTTTCTAAAAAAATCAAAACACGAGGATTCCTTGGAAATTGAATGAACATGGCATTGCATTCATATCATGCATCCCATACATATCATGCATAACAGGTGTTCAGGCTTTTCTTATTCAGACTTGGTACTCTCACCAGATTCCGAGACTTGATTTGTTCTTATTGTGTGTTCAAAGATGGGTCATGGAACAACTTTGTGGGGATTCTAGCGAGAAGAAAGCTCAGTTGGGGATGTTTATGAAGACATGCAAGTTATGACCCGTGCTCAAGGAATCTTAGTAAGAAAGACTCAGGGAGCACTTTGTGGATCTCTTCCACAGTCTTACGATTTCAAAAGCTCCTTTTCAGCGGCTAATCTCTTTTCTCTCATGGACTCAAAGGGGAATGCTCTTAGCAAAGATAAAAGAGGCCTGAAAGACAATTTTGTCGGATACCCATGTCTTATGCTCATTTTCTTCCATGCTTGCTTTATTTGCAACTGGTTAAGTTTCATATTATGTGGATATCTACAGATTCTTTTCTTGATGACGATGACACTAGGTGTGAGTTCTATTCTGGGGCACCTGGTCATGATGTTAAGATCTTCAAGTCTTTGAAGTTGTTTGGGGCTCCCGCACGAGGGATAAGCAAGACATTGTCTATCTTGAGCATTGCACCATTTGCATTGCTCGAATCCCTAAAGCACTTACAAATTCCACGTGACTCCGTCAAAATCTTCTGCTAGACCGTAATGAAGAGTGATCTGTAAAGGCACCTCTCATTCTCAAGGTTCTGTTTCACATCCAGAGTCACCTCCTTCTCATGGATTTTCCTTTTCAGCAACCATTGCTCGTCAACAGAGACAGAAAGAACCAAAGAAGCAAGCTGATGTAATCCTAATGCCTTGGGTCCAATTGCTTCCCTGATTGTTGAAATTTTGGTTGGTTGAGATTCGTGCTTTGGGTGTTTCTCACCACATATAGCTCTCCTGATTTCAATAACAACACTCGGTGTTTTCCATTCTCGGGGCACCTGATCATAATGTCAAGCCTTACAAGGTGTTGAGGTACAAGGAATCCAGAACTGCTCGATACATAGATGTCTGAGTTTATTCATAATGGTTTCTACTGGTCAATCCCATTTCATCTGCTGCAAGTAGAATATTTTTTCTTCCTCGAGGAAGTAACTCTTGAGAATCAGAGGCTTCCTTCCCAACAACTCTTGTATGTTCCAAGTAACAACTTTGACGACCAAGCGGCAGAGGTTATTGTTGTTTGCTAATAGTAATACAAGTTTCCTCCATTCATGATGGTGATTTCTGTTTCAGCAGCTATATTTGGGGCTCCCGACCGAGGGATAAGCAAGACACCTTGTATCTTGAGTTTGTGCACCACTGGCACGACTCAAATCCCTAAAAGCTGGACACTTGCAACTTCTGTATGACTTTGCCGGAATCTTGTGCTGGGGAGTATTCTAAAGTGTTCTACAGAAACATATGATATGCTTGGTGTGTTTTCCACTCTGGGGGCACTTAGTTATCTGATTGAAGGTTGTCAGTCATTCAGAGACAAGATACAAGACCTGATTGACACCAAGGCTATCACATTTGCACTTGAGGGCCAGAATTAAAATTCTCCTCTGACTCAGTGGATCTTCTGAAGCAATAAGTCCATACGGAGAGGATCTCCTCAACATTGGCAACTGCTGAATAATCATGCATGTTCATGTTTAAGCTTTCTTGCTTTGTTCAATATTGTTTGTATGTAAAACTTGTTTGTTTTTGAACTATAATCATAATGCATTGAATATGTTTGTCTTGAAAAAATAAACTCGCTTTTGCTCTTATATGTTTTTATATGCTTTTTGTGTAACTCAACTCTTGTTAATAAAGCACGATAACTCCGTAGGGAGAATGATGAACATAATACCAATAACCTCAAATGATATGCTTTTGTGTAGAACCCTGTTGATGATGTACAGGCATTGTTTCAAATTCCCAAACACTGGAGATATAAGGGAGTGAAACCTTCGTTAACCCCTTTGAGCCTTGAAGTAGGAGTTTCTTTTCTATACGAAAAAACCCTCGCATTTAACCCAGGGGCAGGTAGTACTCAGTTAACCTGATCGAGCATTCAAAATTCATCAAGAGCACACATACAAAGATACAATAATGGCTATCTTTCAAAAGGTTGGTGAAAGTCAAATGCACAACGGTTATCCCTCACCTCAGGAGGTTGAGACATCAAATATATCCCTCACATCAGGAGGTCGAGACCAACATCCAAACCGCTGTGGTTTATCCCTCACACCAGGAGGTCAAGATATGATAATGCCACAATGGTAATTCTTCATCAATCAATGACTCAGGCAATCACTATGCACTTCCAACAAATCAGAGATTCAGGATCACACGACTCGTTCAAAAGAAAAGAATGAATCAAAAAGAAAAAAATAAAAAAAAAAGAAAGCCCGCTAAGTCAACAAGTTGAAAGCATGTGACTTAGGAAAAAGTTAGGGCATCCCGCTAGACATCCAAATCAAAATTCAAAAGAATTTGTCCAGGCAAAAGTTAGGGAAACAAAAAAGGAAAAGCGAAAGCAAAACAAGGATTATAAAATAAGAATCCTCATCAAAAGAACAAAGTTGTGTGATCGTACACCAAAAACAAAAGGTAAAGTGACTGCCATGTCCGAACGTCTCATTTAATTACTCAATCATTTCCAATTCCTCTTGAAAGATGAATGGTCGCATCGAGTTAACTGAACTTAGGACTGGAGAACATCATGAAGGGGGTGGGCACCAAATAATTTGAGCCTAAAATCCTTTTTTCTCAAACTGTGAACTTGGCCACGTGACAACCCTTAAAAGTCCTAATTGAAGCAGGGTTAATTCGAAAGCAGGCTATACATGAGAATACAGTAAGCTGACTCCTAGGAGTTTCGCTAAATGCTTGAGTTGGTATCACACCATCTTTCTTTTACAAAAATATCGATGTCACGACATCCTTTCAAAAAGTTTCTTTAAACTTCGAGACAAACATACTCTTTGCATTAGAATTATATTTCTCATAATAAAAATTCTTTGCATGTGAACAAGTGGTTAGCATCAAGAAAGTTTCCATCTTGAACTTCGGATGAAAAGTTTATTCCTCCCAAAGGACAAGCTGTCTTCCGAACTCCGTTGAGCAGAGGCATAAATATTTCAAAGTTCGATCACCCTCAGGGGCACAAAAGCATTTGAATACTTTGTCAAGCAAGTTTTCAATCAATCTGAGGCAATCAGGTCAAGATTCGAAGAATCTCTCAGAGTGTTAAGCAATTAGGGGTATTCACCCAAGCACAGTCGAAGCTACCTCCAATACAGGTCGGGCAGGGGCACGGTTTCAAAGTTCATGATATTGGGGCAAGTTGTGAAATTCTGGACTCAGACACGCGATGTCTTACAGGATGTCACGACATCACTATCTGAATGTTTTTAAACAAATGAACAAAGTGTAAACAGAAAACAACACAGGAAAATTGTTAACCCAGTTCGGTGCAAACACACCTACATCTGGGGGCTACCAAGCCAGGGAGGAAGTCCACTATAAGTAATATCAATTCAAGGTAATACAACTCAATATTACGCCTTTCACTTAATATCTACCCAATGCAACTTCAATCTAAACAACTTAGACCAGAGATCATACTCACTCCCCCTCAATCACAGCAGTGATGAAGAACTAACAAACAAGTAATAACAGAAGACACTCTTCAAAGACACAACTTAATCCTGCTTAAAAGCTTTGATCAAGTACAATAGTACTCTTGCTTAAAAGCTTTGAGTACTTCTTACAACTCAAAACAAAACACCTAGACCAAGACAATCATCATGATGATTGTTTGGCTTACAAGAAAGCTAGTACACAAACGAAAAACACAACAAACTTCTGGACGGCAAACCCTAAAAAAACATTACATCCAGCAGCTTCTTCAATTGTTATAAATAACCTTGCAGCAGCTGGGCCTTGGATCCACAAAATAGTTTTAAACCTAATTAAAAACATTTCCAAAAAGCAAAGATCCTATGAATAAACATCGCATAACGTTGTTCTGAAACAAATCAATATCCAAAGTTTCCAAAAGAGGCGCGCAAAGTCTTAACAGATCAAATAACCATAACGAGAACATAATAAAACACAGCTGCTTCGGATGTCATGACATCGGTCTTGACATCAGGTAAAAGCCTGCACAAGAAAAACTTCAAAACAATGCATGTCATGACACCAGGTTTGACATGATAAAGACACTATTTGTTTTACCAAAAAATACAGCCAATCAATAACACCTACAAACTCCCCCTTTGGCGAATTTTTTTGGCTAAAACAATAATAGATGATACCATCAGAGATTAGAGTACACGCAGCAGCCAATAGAAACAAGGATCCAGAAAAATAAATTCTGTTAGCCAACAACATCCTGCTTGATTAATCATAGTACATCCAAGGAACCAAAAGTAACAGAATATCCCTTGTCAGGACAAGAGGATCCAGAGAAACATTAACAGCAACAACCAAATCATCATCTATCACTTCTCCCCCTTTCTAGCCACAAAAGGAGCCAAACAACAGATGAAGATTTACACTTCAGAACCAGCAATATCTTCAGCATCCTCCTTACTCATCTCCACATCACTGGAGCTACTAGTCCGGGCATCAGCATCCTCACCCTCCTCAGCCATCACTACCAACAGTATGATCATCACCACCATCAGCAGAGTATAATCAAGAGAGAAATAGTGCTGGTCCCACACCCAATTAATTGCTATAATCCTTCACAAAGAAAAATGCCTAGTTTGCTTCTTAGATTTTCAAATTGATTTGCATCCAAGGCTTTTGTGAAAATATCAGCTAGTTGAAGGTTTGTAGCAACATGTTCCAAGACAATTGTTTTATCTTCAACAAGATCTCTAATGTAATGATGTCTAATATCAATGTGCTTGGTCCTGCTATGCTGAATGGGATTCTTTGAAATGTTAATGGCACTTAAATTATCACAATATAATGTCATGACATCTTGTGTGACATTATATTCTGTTAACATCTGTTTCATCCAAACAAGCTGAGAGCAACTACTTCCTGCTGCAATGTATTTTGCCTCTGCAGTGGACAGGGACACACAATTTTGTTTCTTGCTGAACCATGAAATAAGATTATTACCCAAGAAGAAACATCCTCCTGAAGTACTTTTTCTGTCATCAGCACTTCCTGCCTAGTCTGCATCACAATATCCAGTGAGAATGGGTTCACACCCATGAGAGTAGAGCATTCCATATTCACAAGTACCATTCACATATTTCAGGATCCTCTTGACTTGATTGATATGGCTGGTTTTGGGTTCTGCTTGATACCTAGCACATACCCCAACAGCAAAGGCAATATCAGGTCTACTGGCTGTAAGATACAACAGACTTCCTATCATGCTTCTGTATAGACTTTGATCAACACTGGTTCCCTTTTCATCTTTGGACAGCTTCAAATGGGTAGGTGCTGGTGTCCTTTTGTGAGAAGCATTTTCCATTCCAAACTTTTTGACAATGTTTCTAGCATACTTGCTCTGAGAGAGAAAGATTGAGTCTTCCATCTGTTTGACTTGCAGCCCAAGAAAATAGGTTAATTCTCCAACTAGACTCATTTCAAATTCAGATTGCATCTGATCAACAAAATGTCTAGTCATCTTGTCTGACATCCCACCAAATACAATATCATCCACATAAATTTGAGCTATCAGAATCTTCCCTGCTTCATCTTTAACAAAAAGAGTTTTATCTATCCCTCCTTTCCTGTATCCATTGCTAGTAAGAAACTCAGTTAGTCTCTCATACCAAGCTCTAGGGGCTTGTTTCAGACCGTAAAGAGCTTTTCTTAATTTGTATACATGATCAAGGTGGTTTGGATCTGCAAAACCTTTAGGTTGTTCTACATAGACTTCCTCATTCAAATATCCATTCAAGAAAGCACTCTTCACATCCATCTGGTATAGTTTGAATTTCAGAATACATGCAATCCCTAACAATAGCCTGATTGACTCAAGTCTGGCAACAGGAGCAAAGGTTTCATCAAAGTCAATTCCTTCAACTTGGGTGTATCCTTGAGCAACTAGCCTTGCTTTGTTTCTGATAACAGTTCCCAGTTCATCCGACTTGTTCTTGTAAACCCATTTAGTTCCAATGACATTAGTACCTTTAGGTCTTGGTACCAGCTCCCATACTTCATTTCTTTCAAACTGGCCTAGTTCTTCCTGCATGGCATTAATCCAGAACTCATCTGTTAATGCTTCCTTGACATTTTTAGGTTCAATTTTTGATACAAAACAAGAGTTTGAGACAACTTCTCTTGACCTTGTAATAACTCCACTGTTGAGATCTCCTATAATAAGTTCTTTAGGATGATCTTTCTGAACTCTTATAGAAGGACTCTTGTTAGGGGGTTCAGTCTCAGCTTCTGTGATAGTGGGACTGCAATCATCTTCTCTTGTAGAACCTTCTGCTGTAAAATCCCAGAATGTTCCGACATCTTCTGTGACATCTGCTTGATTGTGAACATCATCAACCACAACATTTATGGATTCCATTATTATTTTGGTTCTTGAGTTGAATACTCTATAGGCTCTACTGTTTGTAGAGTAGCCCAGAAAGATTCCTTCATCACTCTTGGGATCCATCTTCCTCCTGTGATCTCTATCAGCAAGAATGTAACACTTACTACCAAACACATGGAAGTATTTGACAGTGGGTTTTCTTCCATTCCAGATCTCATATAGGGTGGTAGAGGTTCCTTTTCTTAAGGTAACTCTATTATGGACATAACAAGCAGTATTCATGGCTTCAGCCCAGAAGTAGATAGGAAGATTCTTAGCATGGATCATGGCTCTTGCTGATTCTTGAATAGTTCTATTCTTTCTTTCAACAACCCCATTTTGCTGTGGAGTAATAGGGGAAGAGAATTCATGATGTATTCCTTCAGAGGAGCAGAATTCAGCAAACTTTTGATTCTCAAATTCCTTTCCATGATCACTTCTAATTCTCACAACACCATTTTCTTTTTCTCTTTGAATTCTTTGACATAGGTCCTTGAAAACATCAAACACATCTGACTTTTCTCTGATGAAGTTTACCCAAGTGTACCTGGAGTAGTCATCCACAACCACATAAGCATATTTCTTTCCTCCAAGACTTTCTATTTGCATTGGTCCCATCAAGTCCATATGTAGAAGTTCAAGAACTCTGGAAGTAGTCAGATGTGTAACCTTTGGATGTGACATCCTGGTTTGTTTTCCTACCTGACATTCACCACATATTTTTCCTTCATCAATTTGTAGCTTAGGAATTCCTCTTACAGCTTCCAGAGAAATAATTCTTTTCATACCTCTTAGATGAAGGTGACCAAGTTTTTGGTGCCACAGATTTGCTTCTTCTTCTTTAGAACAAACAGTAGAATAACTGGATTCATGAGACACCCACAAGTAGCAGTTATCTTTGGATCGGACACCCCTCATTACAACTTCCTTTTCTTCATTAGTAACCACACACTCAGCTTTGGTGAAGTTGACTTGGTATCCTTGGTCACAGAGTTGACTGATGCTTATGAGATTGGCAGTCAGGCCTTTGACCAACAAAACACCTTCTAAATTTGGCACTCCTGAACAATCTAATTTTCCAACTCCTTTGATTTCTCCTTTAGCTCCATCACCAAAGGTTACATAACTAGTAGAATGACTCTTGATATCAACAAGCAGATTTTTGAGTCCAGTCATGTGTCTGGAACATCCACTATCAAAATACCAGTCTTCTTTGGCTGAAACTCTAAGAGATGTATGGGCTATTAAAGCCATACTTTTAGGTTTCCATTGTTGCTTCTGGATGGGCATGATCTGCTTAGGTTTGTAAGAAGGAGCTTGATCTGGATATCCATATAGTCTGAAGCAAAAAGGCTTAATGTGTCCAAATCTTCCACAGTAATGACATCTCCATCTTTGAAACTTTCTCTTCATTTCACCTTTCTCGTGATGTTGAGTCACATGTTTTGACATCGGCTTCAACACCTCAGCTTCAGGTTTAGTTCTGCTACTATCTTGGACATATTTCTTTGCACCAACAAATCCTATACCAGACATATCTCTTGAACTTTTTCCAACCTGCAAGATCTCCTCCAACATATCAGTGCCACTGTTCAACATTTTTACTGATTTTGACATCTAATCAAGTTTGGATTGTAGCAGGATAATTTCACCATTCAGTTCAGATATAGTTTCATTAAGCTCTTTGTTATTAGCTTCCAACTGGGCTATGTATTTCTTCTGCTTTTCACCTTGTTGACATACTTCAGCACTTCTGATACACAGCTTTCTGTAGGAAATTGCCAGTTCTTCAAAGGTTAGCTCATCTTTACTAGCATCTTCATCAGAATTGCAAACTCCAGTAAGGGCTGTGACATGTTTGGCTGATTCTTCTTCAAAATCACTCTCAGAATCTTCATCAGACCAGGAGACTGACAATCCTTTCTTTTGTTTCTTGAGATAAGTAGGGCATTCAGCTCTAATATGTCCATACCCTTCACATCCATGACATTGGATCCCTTTGTTGTGGTTGTACTTTTCTTCTGGTTTAACTCCTCTGCCAGAGTCATAAGATCTATTGATGTCAGATGAGATGTTCTTGACATTAGGTCTTGGCTTCTGATCCATTCTTCTTATAATTTTGTTGAATTGTTTGCCAAGCATAGCTATAGATTCAGATAGTTTCTCTTCTCTACTTTCCTCTACTTCCTCTTGAGAGTTGGACACAAAGGCTATGCTCTTGTTCTTCTTTTCAGAATTTTCACTGATTCCCATCTCAAAGGTTTGAAGAGATCCAATTAACTCTTCTACCTTCATTTTGCTGATGTCCTGTGCCTCTTCTATAGCTGTAACTTTCATATCAAATCTCTTAGGTAGGGATCTAAGGATTTTCCTCACCAACTTTTCATCAGACATTTTTTCTCCCAAAGCTCCTGAGGTATTAGCAATATCGAGTAAATTCATATGAAAATCCTTAATACTTTCATCATCCCTCATCCTTAGATTTTCAAATTTTGTAGTTAGCAGTTGAAGTCTTGACATCTTCACTTTGGAGGTGCCCTCATGAGTAGTCTTTAGGATATCCCAGACATCTTTGGCTAGTTCACACTGGTGAACCAGTCTGAATATATTTTTGTCAATTCCATTGAATAAAGCATTTAGGGCTTTAGAGTTGTCAAGCGCCAATGCCTCTTCATCTTTGTCCCAATCTTCCTCTGGTTTAAGAGTTTTGTTGCCATCTTTATCAGTAATAACAGGATGTTCCCATCCTTTGTTCACAGCTCTCCATGCTTTGCTGTTCACGGATTTCAGAAAAGCCACCATGAGAGGTTTCCAATAATCATAATTAGAGCCATCCAGAATGGGCGGTCTCATTATAAATCCACCACCTTCTTTGTCCATCGAACCAGAAAATACTTTCCCTAGATCTCACCCAGTAAAAACAGGCAGGGTGCCTGCTCTGATGCCAATTGAAATTCTGGACTCAGACACGCGATGTCTTACAGGATGTCACGACATCACTATCTGAATGTTTTTAAACAAATGAACAAAGTGTAAACAGAAAAAAACACAGGAAAATTGTTAACCCAGTTCGGTGCAAACACACCTACATCTGGGGGCTACCAAGCCAGGGAGGAAGTCCACTATAAGTAATATCAATTCAAGGTAATACAACTCAATATTACGCCTTTCACTTAATATCTACCCAATGCAACTTCAATCTAAACAACTTAGACCAGAGATCCTACTCACTCCCCCTCAATCACAGCAGTGATGAAGAACTAACAAACAAGTAATAACAGAAGACACTCTTCAAAGACACAACTTAATCCTGCTTAAAAGCTTTGATCAAGTACAATAGTACTCTTGCTTAAAAGCTTTGAGTACTTCTTACAACTCAAAACAAAACACCTAGACCAAGACAATCATCATGATGATTGTTTGGCTTACAAGAAAGCTAGTACACAAACGAAAAACACAACAAACTTCTGGACGGCAAACCCTAAAAAAACATTACATCCAGCAACTTCTTCAATTGTTATAAATAACCTTGCAGCAGCTGGGCCTTGGATCCACAAAATAGTTTTAAACCTAATTAAAAACATTTCCAAAAAGCAAAGATCCTATGAATAAACATCGCATAACGTTGTTCTGAAACAAATCAATATCCAAAGTTTCCAAAAGAGGCGCGCAAAGTCTTAACAGATCAAATAACCATAACGAGAACATAATAAAACACAGCTGCTTCGGATGTCATGACATCGGTCTTGACATCAGGTAAAAGCCTGCACAAGAAAAACTTCAAAACAATGCATGTCATGACACCAGGTTTGACATGATAAAGACACTATTTGTTTTACCAAAAAATACAGCCAATCAATAACACCTACAAGTTGGCTATGATAGCACAAATCTCGAGAAGTCCTTACAAGATGAATTTATTTAAAGTCCCTACGGGCTGGAGCAAGACACTATGCATTGGCATTCTTTCCTCATCAGGAGGTGTTCAATTCAAAGTTCAGGTGTGAGGTACACAGCTTATGAACTTGAGAATCGTCAGGGTCGTCATCCTCAGCGGTCAGAAGCTGAAAGCCCATTACTTGTTGGCATCCTTACAATCAGTGTGAATCTGCAGAATTCTTTGAAAGTCAATGCTTGTTTGGTCCCTTTGAAGCCAACACTCGCTTGACCCCTTAAGCCCACTTCCTGGTGGCATTCTCTCGGAAAATAAATGTTTGATTGATACTCTGGCCGATACTTGTTTGGTGTTCTAATCACTGCTTGCTTGTCAACTCATTGAATCCATTGCCTGTATGGAAAGTTTCAAACTCAAGTGTATGACAATCTATTTTCTCTCGCATTTGCATAATGTGGGTGAGCATCACCATCCTCTGTCTTATGAGGATATCCCGTGAAGATGTCATGCTATATCTTGGGGTATTTTCATCTGTATATCTCGCAGGTACATCCTTTTGAGCGCACCATGTCAGCACATTGGCGGATCTAGCCAAGTGAGAGATTCTCATTCCCCAACTGAGTGCATCTAGACGAGTTTTTCTTAGTTCCAAGATTCTTGTCTCCTTAGTAAAGCAAATTTCAACGAGATTTTCGTGCTTCAGAAGCCTTATTCCCGGTGGAATGTCTTCTCCCCAGTTCAGTCAGAATTAAATGGTATCTGATTCCCCAGCAAGCTCTTAATGAGGTTCCTTGCCCGAATGCCTTTCTTTCCCCAGTAGAGCGCTTTTCTCTCCAACAGATGGACCTGGTTTCCCCAAGAGAGTCATCTTATTCCCCAGTGGAATGGTCTTAACAAAGGTTCTTATGCTAAATTCCTTATCCCCGGTGGATATCTCATCTCCTCAGTGGATCGTTATGCAGAAGTATCCATCTTCTCCACTGAGTCTCTCCTCAGCAGAGTTTCACATGCATCCTCAGCAGAATCTGTGTCCTTCAAGGATTTCCTCAGCGGAACGCATTCTACACCAGCAAGTGGTCACTCCCCATCAGAGTTGTCTCCATGACTTGCCTTTATCTCCACATCCCTAGAGTGTCGAGAATTTGCTTCTCCTATGAAGTTGCAAGGGTATTCCTTAAGCAGTTAATCGGGATGTTCATATCCCCAAGCAGGATTTATTCCCTAGCCAGAGCTCGCGTCCATATTTGATCGTCTACAGCAGATTTCTGATCCATCCTTTGCTAGCTCGCAATTGTGACTTCAGGTCACTCATCTTGTCCTCCCCGCAGAGTTCCATACTCTCTTCAGGATTACTTCAGCAATTCAATGCTCATCCGTTGCCTCCCTAAGCAACGTCCGAATCATGCATCATTTGCATTGCATTCTCAAAGCGTATAACGTCTTCCTCCTCAGAAACGTTATTCCATACACATTCATACATGCATCATGCATTAATCATATCATATCTGTTTCTTTCTGCAGGAAAGTTATCAAGATACAAATGCCTCCTAGAGAGCAACTCGCCTAATCATTACAGGCGCTTATCCTGATGTCTAAGTCAGAAGAAGTTTGTCTCCCTCTCCCTGACATTGTCAGACCAGATGAAAGCCATGCTTATTCCCGATGTCCCCAGATCGGTTGAAGATATTTGTTCCTATCCTAATGCCCAGATTAGTTGAAGGAATCACCTCCGGATCTCCTGAGATCTTCCTAAGGAGCTAGCCCACTGATGCCTCAGATCAGTTGGAGATATCTCCTGATGATTTAATTCATCAGAAGAGGACTGTCTATTATTCCTGATATCGCCAGGTCAGTTGAAGACATTCCTATTCCCGATGTCCCCAGATCGGTTGAGGATATTTGTTCTTATCCTGAAATTCAATTCAGTTGAAAGAACCGCCTCCGGATCTCTAAGATCTTCCGGAGGAGCAAGCCCTCTGATGCCTCAGATCAGTCGGAAATATCCCCCTGACAATTTAGTTCGTTCAGAAGAAGATATGTCTGCTCAGTCCTGATGTCCACAGATCAGTTGAAGACAATCTTGATTCCCGATGCCCCCAGATCGGTTGAGGAGGTCCATTTTCTTCCTGATGCCCCCAGATCAATAGAAGGCACAATCCTGATGTTTCCGATTAGTTGAGGACTTCCACCCACCTGACGATTTATTTTTGTCGGAAGAAGACTTGCTTGCTCAGTCCTGATGTCCCCAGATCAGTTGAAAGCATTCTTTAAAATTCCCGATGCCCCCAGATCGGTTGAGGATATCCATTTTCTTCCTGATGTCCCCAGATCAGTAGAAGGCACAATCCTGATGTTTCCGATCAGTTGAGGATATCCACCCACCTGACGATTTACTTTCTCCAGAAGAAGACATGTCTGCTCAGTCCTGATGTCCCCAGATCAGTTGAAGACATTCTTATTTCCGATATTCAGATCTGCCAAAGACATCTATTTCGTTTTGATACACAGATCAACCGAAGATGTCGACCTTCTCTTGGTGCCCAGACCAATTGATGTTTTTCCCTCAGCAATAGGGTTGCCTGTTCCTTCTTATCACAAGTTGGAGCTACTTAATTATCCAGGTCAATTGAAGTTTTTTCTCCCTGCTTGCGGGGTGGTACATTCCTTCTTTTTACAAGACGGGATATTCTATTGATCAAGAGTGCAAATTTTCGAGTTCATTCTGGTATTCAATCTCCTTCCACCTTAACGGTTCGAAACTTTCGTTTCTCACTTGTCAGGTTCAAGAAGTTTGAATAGGGGCAGCTGGTGCACCCCAAAATTTGCCCTATTCACTATGCTATAAGTTATGGAGTGACGTTTATTTCGTCGCCCAAAAAATTCAGAAAAATACTAAAGAATTTCCATTGTTTCGAGATCATTAAGTCAGGGGGTTTGTTTTATTGATTAAAGTCCTGATCAAATGTTCATTTGTTCATCATCCATCAAATTAGGGTTGTGCGTGTTTCCTCGATCAATGGTTGTGTCAATTACAAGGCGTTGGGAATTTGAGGTGCAAAATTGGGGTTAAGGCTTCTTCAAAGTGCGTCATGAGTTCAAGTTTATTCCGTACTTCGTTCACAAGAAAGTTCTATTCAACATCCAACATTATCATGCCGAATGCAAGCAAATTTTATTAAGTGTCCACGGTTTCAAGGCTTCATAAAAAGATCAAAGCTCCTTCCAAATTATCAAGAACATTCAATTCTTTTAACAATCAACCATGATCCATTCAAAAATAAGGAAAAATATACAAACTACAAATGTCCATTTAATATTCAAATATACATCTCAAAAAAAAGCCAAATTACAAGTTGTTGTTGGCATTTCTATAGCTTAGGAAATTGCGAGCCAAGCATGAACTTTCCTACACGAAATCTCCAATCTACTCCATATGCAAGAATGCGATGACGTGTCTTAAGTTGCTTCGTGAACCTGCATAATCACAAGACCGAAGCCAGCAATCTTCACCAGGGACCTTGCATAAAAACCAGAAAAAGCTGCAACAGAAAGGGGAGAAGGATTCATAACAGAAAATTGCAACAACCTGTAACAAACTTTTCTCGAATCTTCTCCTCCATAACCACTTTCATCTTCAACCTTTCTCCATCTCTTCGATCTTCATCATCTTCATCACAATTCTTCATCATCTTCATAACTCCACCACTCTCTTCAATTCACAAAAAAACCTGCAGAAAACATAGAAGAGAAAATCAAACATTGAAATCGATAAACAGAAATCAAGACAATTCTTCAAGTCTCTTTCAATCTTCTTCTGCAATCTCTGAAGTCACGCTCCAATTGTACACGTTGCATCTCTCATCAATCATCACTTTTGGTAATCATCATCAGTAGCAACACCTCCAAATCGCCTCGCTTCGTGATTTCGCCGACGCTGCACAATTCATCGTCATCACCGATGTTGCACAATTCATCCTCATCACCATCACTGTCCGTCATCATATCCGCACCGCGCCTCAATTTTCATCATCAGCAACACTTCAATTAAACCTTCAACGACTTCAATCATCGTCCTCATCTTCACCACAAGCTTCATCATCGATCTACAATCGCGAGCAACATCACGACACATCTTCCTCTGCAGACAACAATAACAATATCACGATTCAGAAACGAAAAACATAAACGCGGAGAATCGGAGAAGATGAAAGGGATCGAGATCGAAGAGGAACAAGAGAATCTGAGCAAGGGTGTGTTGAAATCGGAGAAGAGAGATCGAGTGAGCGAAGCAGAGAGATCGTGAGAGACGAGCGGAGGGATGAGACATTGACTCACGGCGGCGATTGAAACGTTTCGCCGGAGAGGAAGGAAAGTTCCGCCGCCGTCGCCGTCACACGTGAAGAAGAGAACGTGAATGTCTTCTGAAAGGTCACATTTGACCTAATCCCTCTTTCAATTTTTCTGATTAACTAGAATTAATGATTAATTAGCATAAGGATTGATTTGGTTGATAAATCTATTAATAAAATGCTAATCAAAATCTGATGTGTATCAGAACAATATCCCTTGGGCCTTATCACTAAATTGCTATCCGTATACCCCCTTTAAGCCCAATCACGCCATTCTTGTTTTGCTGAAGAGGAATTGGACAATAAAAAAAACACTCTGGGCCAGTTCCTTGGGCTGCAGCGCCCAATTTATGCTTGCATCAATGTTTTCAATTCTCACCCCCCTGTATGCATTGTTTTTTGTATTAGATTTAGTTCTTAGGCTAGTTTGTTTTCTAACATTTTTTAGCATAATACAAAAACATAAAAATCAATAGCTTTTGTTAGATTTTTGCATGATGAAAGAATATAAAAACATGTAACATGTTCTCTTGTTAGAATTTAAATGTTTTGCTATATTGTTTAGTTTTAATTCTTTGATAAAATGCTATAAAAAATATATATGATGTTTGATTAGCTTTCTCGCATTGATAAAAAATAACCAAAAACATGTGATATTTTGCTTTTTAGACTTTAATTGTTTTCTTTCATAGTTCTATTCTAGTTTTAGTTGAAATGTCATAAAAAAACAATTTAATCTTGCTAGACTTTGTTTTAGATTTTACTTAGAATTTAGCTTCTATCATCTTCTATGGTGGGTGCGTGCCTCCTTGTTATTTCTGATAAGTGTACTAGCTTGTGCAAGGTACTTTGAGAGAGTTCGATTGGGATTCAATTGTGTTGTGTTCCACTTTATTTGTGGGACACGAACTTATTACTGATCTCTCATCCATTGAGATGTATTCCTGTATCGTTTGGATTGTATTTCTTGCAGGTTGCTTGTGTGGTTGTGTTTGATATGCACCACATAGCGGTTGTGATTTATTTTCACGCCGCATCGCTTTTACGCTTATGCTGGACTCCTGGCTTTGCTGGATGTTAGATTACGTGAAGTTTCTAAGTTCTGCTTGCGTTGCTAGCTCACTGCGGATTTGCTATCCGCTCGGTATCCCCTTTGTACCTTTTACTTATTCGAGTAACATATCTTGCCATGAGAAGTAGGGTAGGCATGCAGCATCATTCATAACATGAGAAGTAGGGTAGACATTTATCTGGCCAAGCCCTCGAAAGAGGCTCTGTTTTTGTTTGTTTATTATTCCCCGCTTCTTTCTTTTTTACTTTCCGCCTGTCTCGGGTGGCTTTCCCCGTTGACAATAGCTTCGGGTGGCTTTCCCCGTTAGCTAACAGTCTGTGTTGTGCCTGTCTCGGGTGGCTTTCCCCGTTGACAGTAGCTTCGGGTGGCTTTCCCCGTTAGCTAACAATCTGTGGCGTACCTGTCTCAGGTGGCTTTCCCTGTTGACAATAGCTTCGGGTGGCTTTCCCCGTTAGCTAAGAGTCTGTAGTGTATCTATCTCGGGTGACTTTCCCCGTTGATAGTAGCTTCGGGTGGCTTTCCCCGTTAGCTAAAGCACTTCCCCTGTCCCCAAGTCACTACTTCGGTAGTTTGCTTGCTTTACGAGCCGAGCTCGTTTGTGTGTTGCATTTGCATTGTTTACTACTTCGGTAGTTTGTTTGTTTCTCGAGCGAAGCTCGATTGTATGCTATATCTTTGTGATGCTTGTTCACTATCTTTGTATCTGCTATGCTTGTTAGTATGATATCTTTGTGATGCCTATTCACACTTGCACATGTATGCCTGTTACATGTTGATTGCGATGCCTGTTTGCATTATCACTTGTGATGCCTGTTCACACACTCACATTCGTGTATGCCTGTTACATGTCTGTTTTTGTTTGCGATGCCTGTTCGCATGTTTTTTTTTATCTGTGATGCCTGTTCACATTCCATGTTTGCTAGTATCTTTGTGACGCTCCTTGTTTGCATGCTCCCTTAGGGTGCTCGGTTCCGTTTCTCTAGGAGACGCGAATCGAGATAGAAACAAAAAATTTTGAGCCAAACTACGGCCCTCTGATTTCTCCATTGCACATTGGAGGTACGTAGGCACAGGGTACGAACACCCTTGCGAGCGATCTTTTCTCTTTTCCTTTATTTTGTTCGGCCTTTTCTTATCTTATTTTCCTATTATTTGCATGCTTCCTCTTATTTGTATATCTTCCATTGCATGTTTCCTTTTACACATAGCATGATACACACACACACACCCTTAGATTAGAAAACTAGCAAGAATGGATCCTGTGGAGTACCACAGACGTGAGGGGTGCTAATACCTTCCCCTCACGTAATAGACACCCTTACCCTTTCTCTGAGACCTGTGCTATTATTTGGTTATCTTCGATATTTTCCATTCCTGTGCATAGGATAAATAGATGTTCGATGGCGACTTCATTGTATTTGTTTCGATGAGTTTTCCAGTTGCTTCACCCAGTAAGGGCCAAACCCATTTCCCAATTCGACTATGCAATATTGGTTTGGATAGCATATGCTTAATAACATCAAAATGAGATGAAATGTAAACATCAACTGGCTTTATATAATACTTGAGTTTGATACAAGATAAATATAAACAAAGGAAGAGTTTTTCTATGGCGCTATACCTAGTCTTTGCATCATTGAGTACTCTACTTAAATAATAAATGGCTATTTCGATGCCATTTTCATCTTCTTGTGCTAACATGCTACCTATCATATTATCTGAAGCTGGGATATACAGGCACATGTGCTTCTTTCCATTTGGGGGGGATAAGATGGGTGGGTGCATTAAATATTTCTTGATCTTTTCAAAAGCTTCTTGATGTTCAGCATGCCACTCATACATTCTTTGCTTCAGTCGAAGTAAGGGGGAAAAGCTTGCGTGCGCCCACTCAAATTAGAGATAAATCTTCTTAAGAAGTTTATCTTTCCCAATAATAATTGCAATTCTTTCTTCGTGGATGGAGGCTTTGTTTCCATATGAGCCTTCGTTTTATTCTGATTAATTTCTATTCCCTTTTTGTGGACTACGAAGCCCAGGAAATATCTAGCCTCGTAGTCCTAGTGAGTTTTCCCGAAGAAGTCTTTCGACCTCTGTTTTGATCTTCGAGAGGATTTCTGGTGAGAACCTTATGGGAGTTTGCTTGATGGGTTTCTTTCCTTCTTTTATGGGAAACTTCAGTTCGACCAAATCTCTCCCTAAACCAGGCATCTCATCATAGTCCTAGGCGAAACAATCTTTATTTTCCTTTGGTAACGCAATAACTTTTGATTTTAGGGCTGGCTCTAACTTTGCACTAATGTATGTCACCCTCTTTCGACTCTCGTCTCCAAGATTTACTTCTTCGAGTGGGTCTTGAGCTAACATCTTTATGTTTGGCGCCATTGGATCTTTTTCAAACCCCAAAGGTTCTTCATCATAGATTGCGTCTAATATTTGACTTGCTTCTTTGCCTAAAACATGTTCGTCATGTATTTCATGGTCAGGTGGTTGTGGGATAAAGTGTATCCAAGGGCCTGGTACTTCTGATTCTTTTTGAGTGACTTCGACAACCATGTTTGCTAGTTCGGCCTCAACAGCCGCTTTTCTTTTATTTTTGGCTATGTAAGCAAACATCTTTATGTTTGGCGCCATTAGATCTTTTTCAAACCCCAAAGGTTCTTCATCATAGATTACGTCTAATCTTTGACTTGCTTCTTTTCCTGAAACATGTTCGTCATGTATTTCATGGTCAGGTGGTTGTGTGATAAAGTGTATCCCAGGGCCTGGTACTTCTGATTCTTTTTGAGTGATTTCGACAACCATGTTTGCTAGTTCGGCCTCAAGAGCCGCTTTTCTTTTATTTTCGGATATGTAAGCCGAAATATTTTCGAAGAAAGATGACTCAGGCATAATCAACGCCTTCGTCCTAGCCAGTTGGCCGTATCGCTGGTAATCCTTCGACAGGTTCTGTGTCATCTGGACCGTCCATTATTTCTCTATTCCACTGGTATCCATTTGGGTGTAAGGATAGATAATACATAACATTTTTATTTGGAGCGTATATATCTTCTGCTGCATTGCTTGGCCCTATATTGGCTAAATTTCTGTCGAAACTAGTTGACTTGGTTGACTTCAGCCATATAGTAACTTTGATCACCTTCTATGTTTTCCACTATACCATCTTCTCTCCAGATTGTTAGCCTCTGATGCATTGTCAAAGGTACTGCAACAACCCCATGGATCCATTCTCTTCCCAACAAAAGGTTATAGTTTGCCTTTGCTGGTATAACCATGAACATCGTAGGCCTTGTGACTAAACCCACAGTTAAGTTCACTTGGATTACTCCCAAGGTATGTCCTACTTTCCCTTCATAGTTGAACAAAACCATATTGTGAGGCCTTATGTCGGTATCGAACATACCAATCCTTTTTCAGCATATATTGGGGCAGTAGATTCACCGTTGCCCCTCCATCAACTAGGACTTTATTAATGCCCACGTTTTCAATTTTTGCTCTTATATAAAGGGGTTTCAAATGATTCCTCATACCTTGGTCAAGTCTTTCAAAAAATGCATTCTGCTCTTTCAACAGCCCCATTATTCAACACATAATAACACACAGGTCTGTGTTTCGCCATTTTTTCTGCATCGCCTTCCTTGCAATCTTCAACCTCCGTCTCTTTGTAAAATTCGTGAGGAAGTACAGACACCACATTGCAATTGAAGTTTATGGATGACACCCCATCTGAATCGAAATCATTAGTCATCCTATCATCCTCTTTCCAAGGACTAGACTACATCTTTTCTTCTTCTTTCTCATATTCAGAACTAAATAGCTTGCGTTCTAATGGAGGTTTGCTTGACCCTGCCCCCTGCATTGGGATTTTAGTGCTGCTGGACTCTCCAACCTCTTTTGCCTTGTATTCTTTTTGGGCATTCTTCATTCTTTGGTGTCTTCTCCATTGAGATCTGGACATTGGGTTCCTTCCTTTGTAATTCTCTAATTTGTACGTCTCTCGATTTGATGCCTGGAACTGCTTTCTATAAGCCATTGCAGTTCGTCCGCCTTGGTCCCAACTTCGCCATTTGTTATTTCTTGCACCAGCTTGTGTCCATCTATCCATAGGTATGTCTGCAGGAAGTTTGAATGTCACTCTTCGAGCTTTAGGACGAGGAATATCAGGTCTTTTGATTGTGTTCGATTGTCGAACACATACATGTTGGGGCGGAGTCCTTGAGTCTCCCAACAAGTAGTGTATAACACCCTTTCGAATGATTATGCCATAAGGTATCATAGACTGCCCCACATTTGGGACACATAACGATCTATGTCTTTTCCTTGTGACATCTAACCAAGAAACTCACCAAGCTTTCCTCTGGCCTTGGATAAACCTTCAACAAATCGTTTCCTTCCCTCCAGGGCTGCTGCATCCTGTTTCGTTGGGCTCATTCATAGTTAGCTTGGACCCTTCGATTCAGCATAATCGATCACCTTGGACACATTAGCATTCGTCCAACATTTTTCTCATGACACCTCTAGAGATAATCTTTCAAACTTCCAATTTCCCGTGGGTTTCCATAGTTTCCCTTTTCCCTCAGCAGACACTTCTCTAGTTCCTCTATTTTAGATAAAGGATGCCTAACATTCACCATGTTGACGTCTGCTGGGGGAGCTTCAGAGATCTTTATCTGTTGGAGTTTCACCCTGAGGTCTTAAGTGGCCTCGCTAGTTTTCTCCTTCAGATCTTCAGTGATTTCTGTCTTGAAGGACTCTTCAACATCAGTATTGAAGATTACATTGTCATTTAGGCTCTCAGTAGCATGCTTTCCGGTTGAAATCATCTCCTATTCAGCAATGTCAGCTTCAGACACATCCACCATATTGATGTCAACTAGTTCAACATAGTTAGTGTCAGTGACATTCAGGGGATCTGCATTGACCTTCATGTGATTCTTTGCCTTATCAGCGTAAAAAACCATTGTGAGGTTTTATGGCCTAAAAAACCATGATATTTACAAAAGCCTCGTTTCTTCCTTTGCTCCAATGGAGGAACTTTGGAATTAGGAGGCACTATCATCTGGCCATCTTTTACTAGTAAATCAAATATTTCGTCACATTTAGTGACGTCAAAAGTGTAAGTTTTCTTTGGAAATTTATCACTTTTGTCATTCTCGACTGGATTTTTCCCATTCAAAGGGGTGAGCAATTTACAAGAGTAAGGTGGTGATTCTTTTAATTCGGCTAAGTCTATTTTGACCTCTTTGAAACTGTATGAATCTTCGAAGGCTTCGCCTTCAGCGTCATCAGCCTCAATATATGCCACTCTCTCCTTCTTATAATTTTTGTTCGCTCTGGCCTTTTCAGCTTTCAAACGTTCGACTTGTCGAACTCTATCTGCCAGTTGGGTCATATCCATCAAATATTGAGTATCCAATTTCTTTCTAATCGAATAGTCTAGACCTCCTGCAGCTATTTCGACTAATTCGTGTTCTGGGACAACTATGAAGCATCTTGATTTCAGCAAATGGAACCTATTCAAATAATCATCAATGGGTTCCGTGAATTTCCTTTTAATGTTGGCCAACTCTTTCAAACTTATCTTGGTTTGGCCCATATAGAACTGTTCATGGAACAATCTCTCCAAGTGTGCCCACACATCTATGGAATTTGGGGGTAAGGTGGTAAACCATGTGAAAGCATTTTTTGTTAGCGAACTAGGGAAATATTTAATTCTCAAGTTTTCATTGCCTGCTAAATCACCAGCCTCTGTCAAGTATCGGACTATGTGTTCTACAGTCGATTCACTAGTGTCCCCTGAAAATTTCGTAAATTTAGGTACTTTGGTACCTCTTGGTAATTCCGTTTGCATAATATACTCCGTTACAGGGGAAGTGTAATTTGGACGTCAAAGTCCATTATTAAGGCCATAATTGGCCATAATTCTTTCTATCATGGTGGTTAGGTTATTTTCTGTTGCCATATTATCTCTTCTAACCCTGTGTAAAACTTCGTCTGGATGTTCGTACCTGCCTACTACAACTAGCCTAGGCTGCTCTTGGGGAACTGGTTGTTGGCCAATATTGGTCCCTCGATTCTGATCTTCTAAGTCTATTACTTGATTTCTTTCAACAGGTACATGCCTAGGTGGTTGAACTACATCTTGAACCCGTTCTAAGACTGGGTCACCTTCTCGATAGGTAGACTGGTTATTTCTTCGCCTAGTTTGAGGGACACCTAAAAAATCTGTCATTCGACCTATCTGTGAAGATATTTTCTGGTATGTTTCTACATTATCCTGGTTAGTTCTTGTAATGTTTGCTACTAAGGGAGTAAAGATCGATCCCAATTCTCTTGCAAGAACACCCACCATATCGTGGTTACTTGCATCCATTTCATGCCTAAATACTACTTAACTATTGGTAGTTATGGGAGGCATTTGGCCCGATGGGCCTATATTCTGTGCGCTTCGACCTATCGAACCTGCGTTAGGCGAAAATGTTATCGCACCAGGTTGAGTATATGTAGGTCCTGCACCATGTAATCCTGTCATATATGAAAACGACATTCCATATGGGTTTCCAGGTCTCCAACCCTCGAATGATGATGACGAAGGTCTTAGGGGTTGTTGTTGATTTGCGAAATTTGCCGCAAAATGTGGTATCTCTGTTGTGCCTGTAAAAGGAGGCATGGTAGTCGAACTGGAGACTGGGATTGTTTCTGTTGGCCCTGATGTATTTTCGGGCATGGCCTGAGAACTAACTATGGCCACAGATCCTATCGAAGCGGGCATCTCGTGTGCTTCTGACGTAGAAGTCGAAACATTTGTAGTACTTGCTGCTACTGTTCCTGACCCTTGTGGGGGATCTTGATTTCCCCTTCCACTGGTCGAATTGACCATTTTCTTGTTGTACCTTCATTTAGGAATCGGTTGTGCATTGTTGGTTAATTTACCGTTCCTAAGGTTCATACAAGGTCTTAGTATATTCTAGACAAATACAAAACAACAAATTAATGACAATCTGTTTGACACTGTCCCACTGGGCGTGCCAATTTGTTTACGGTGATTTCCGGTAAACAACCGCTAGTCTTCCAAACTATAAATATACTTTGGTTACTCGCAGGATCGACTAGATTGATTCTAGGACATAGTCAAAAAGTTGTCTTTCGTGGTGATTTGGTCCATACTTGTTGGTTTTTTCTTCGAAACTTGTCTATGGTACAATCATGTAAATAATCTTGCGAACTAATCTTGTTATACACGTAAATATAACTTCGACGAAATGTAAAGGAAATGTAAATTACAGGAATGTAAAGTGCGGGAATGTAAAGTGCAGAAATGTAAAGTGCAGAAACATAAAGTACAGAAATGTAAAGTTACGGTGAATGAAAAGACTTCGAATTAAAACTAAACGAAAAATAAAGATATTGGAAAGATACTTGAATAAAGAAAAATACAAATGTATTTAAAGTGGTGTTGGTGTCATACGTACATTTCTCAGCGAACTCTTTCTCCTAACACTTGATACTTGAGTGATTTGTGAGTGATTTGTACAAAATGAACACACTGGATCCTGATACTAAGACCCTTATTTATACTAATTCGACCCTAATGGTCCTACAATAACGAAATACCACGTTGCTCACATGCATACATTTTGAATCCCTGGGGCGCTATCTGTCCTCGTCGATTTACACAGAATATTTCGAAATTCAAATCCTCCCGCCTGAATCATCTTTCGATACGTGGCAACGTGATATTTAGCGAGAATGCCACGAAATACGCTAAACTTCAGTACTCTTTGTATTTCGAGAAACGCTTAAGTATTAAAGACAATCTATCTCGAATGAGCTTCGATTTCAATCATCTTCATCTTAAATAACATCCTCGGACATGGCCATCAGAAGCCATTTTTCTTCGAACTCTAACTCTTCAAAGAACATTTTCTTCAATCAAAATCTCCAGCTAACACTCTACTGGGGACAAGTAATAACCTTGGTTTTCATCCAAACCAACGGTTGACCTGTGCTTGTCCAACCCCAATGAGGAATCAGGGATGCCAAATTTCTCATCAAACAAGAGAGGTCCTGCCTAACCTCTGTGTCATTTCATGTGTTTGTTGCATTTATACTTGTTTATATTTTTCTGTTATGTATCAGGAAAGGGCTTGATTCCCACTTGTGGCGAGAAATCCTATACCCGGTTTTGAGTGCAACATAAGATAGGATGGAGGATGTCTTCTTGGTGAAGACCCTCTAATCTTGGTTCCCAAATCTACTCTTGGGATTTGCCTGGCTGGTTGTGCTTAACGGCGCCAATGCATTCCGAGACTGATTTGTACCAAGAGGACCTAGAAACACATTAACCCCACTTAAAGCCTTTTTAGGACGTAGAGCGGTGATTACGAAAGTAATTGTCACGCAGATACTACACTCAGAGAAAAATCTCTTATAGATACCAGTCAACGTATCTTTAAGATTGAGCAAAAGCTCTTAGACCCTTAGAACCCGTTCTATAGGTACAAAAATCCTTATCCTTAGTTTACCCTGGGGCGAGGTTTGCGATGTGACTTCATGACCATTAAACCCTTCTACGATATGTTTGTTAAAAAAAACTCTTGTGTGAGCATTCATGCATTCATACATTCATCATAATAATTATAAAAAAACAAAAGAGTCATTTTCAAGTCGTTTTTCAAGGAAACTAAATAACGAACGTTATTAACTTCGTAGAGAGAAACGGAGAAAGGACTTAGGGTTCTATACCATGGATTACGGAAGAAAGAGAGGTAGGAAATACACCTTCAAGATTCCCAAGGTCGAGGAATTGGAAAAGCTCGGAAAACTGGTGGTCAACCCCTTGGCTTTCAAGGAGAAGTATGGAAAACTTTTGCCTCTTCTCAATACCAACATTGTGGATGGGATCCTTCCCACTTTGGTACAATTTTACGATCCAACGTATCACTGCTTCACCTTTCCAGATTATCAACTCATGCCTACATTGGAGGAGTAATCTCGTCTGGTTGGAATACCCGTGTACGCCAAGATCCGTACTCCGGTTTGGAAAATAATCTCGATGACACCATCATTGCTACAACTACTCCCTTGAACGTAGTCGACATCAGAACTCATATGGTGAGTAAAGGAGGAATTCAGGGATTGCCTTCCAAGTTCCTGTTGAATTAAGCTCGGTTCTTCGTCAGCATCCAAGATATGAGTGCTTTTGAGGACATCTTGGCTTTGCTTATCTACGAAATGGTTTTGTTTCCTAACATTGAAAACTTCGTCGACATCAACGCAATTAAGATCTTCTTGATTGGAAATCCAGTTCCAACCTTGCTTGCGGATGCTTACCACTATGTGCATTCAAGAAACCTGCATTAAGGAGGATTAATCACATGCTGTGTACCGTTGTTATACAAATGGTTCGTCTCGCACCTGCCGAAGTCTAGCACTTTCTGAAACATGAGGGATGGCCTTCACTGGTCACAAAAAGTCATGTCTCTCACTCATTCGGAAAATGATTCGTATAGTTCTGACAACGACGGAACCAAGATCATCTTTAGTTGCGGAAGTTATCCCAACATACCCTTTATTGGAACTAAGGGAGGAATCAATTATAATCCAGCTTTAGCCCGTCGTCAATACGGCTATCCCATGAAAAACATACCAAGTAGCATTCAATTGGAGGGTCTGTTCTTCAAGAACATCGACGATCATGGTAACATGCTGAAGAAGGAAATTGTCCAAGCCTGGCGTCTTGTTCACACAAAAGGGAGAAGATTATTAGGGAAACATCTTTGCATCTCCCTAGATCCTTACCTTCAATGGATACGCGTTAGAGCATTCAAGCTCAGGATGCCATACCAGCGTCAAGAACCTATTCCCCTGAGGGAACCAATCTTCCTTTTCTCCACCGATGTTGAGAAACTACAAGCGGCATTAACCAAGGTGTGTGAAGAAAGGAATGCTTGGAGAAACAAGTATCGAATCGTCAACACGGAAAATGTTGAGATTCAGAACATCCTAAGAAGGAAGGATGAGATACTTGAAGTACTCTAACAACAAGTGACACAATCGTCACTTTCTCATCATATCCCTCATGCTTCCTGGATCATCGATCAGCTTACGTCAGAGAACGCTCAGCTCAAGAAACAGAAGAAGATGTTAGAACATGAAGTCGGCTCTTTGTCAAAGTTTTAGAGTCCTTTCTCTCTGTTTCTCTGTATTTCCCTTTTCAAAGTGTGTAAAAAATGGCGTTTTCGCTTAATCATTAGAATGTTTGATGTTTCGCAATGTAATTATGGTGTTTCCTTGAAAAACATTAATTTAATTGCATACATCGCTTTAGTCGTACGCACTGACACGAGAATTGTCGCGGATCTATTCGTCACTTTCCTTTCTCCAGAAAGAGAGGAGGAGAAGGAGGGGAAGAACAAAGACATTCAAGTTGTCTCATTCATACAACACTAGTTCAAGTCTCAAGAAAAGGATGGACGACTTAGAGCAAGAGAATGGAGAACTCATAGAAGAGGTTACTACTCTCAAAGAAGCTATTGAAAGGCTCAACAGTATGGTAGAAGCCCTGGTGATTGCATAAAGACAACCTCCACTAGAAGAACCACAAAGGACTGTGGTTTTCGAGATTGTTTCTACTCCTATTCCTCAGTATACCATGCCGCCCAACCGACCTTGGGGCATGCCGTATAACTTCATTCCAGACGGGTACATACCCCCAGTTTCTGAAGTTCCAAGGGTCACAATGGATATGCATCCACCGGAGGGTTACAGACCTCTTGAAATAGAAGTTCTAAGAGCAACATCTACGGGTTATGCGCAACAAAATGTTGAGATACCAAGATCTGCTGTCTTGGCTTCTCCACAGCCGATTGTGCATACTTTTCCTCCGCCATGCGGAAAAGTGTATCATCACGCTTCCAGTGAGGACGCTGACATGTATAAAAGATTGGACGAGTTCCAGGAACAGTTTCTGCAAATGCAGAAGGAACTCAAGACTCTCCGAGGACAAGATCTATTTGGAAAGAACGCTGCAGACCTCTGTATGGTTCCAAATGTTAAGATTCCTCACAAATTCAAAGTACCAGATTTCGAGAAGTACAAAGGGAATTCATGCCCACAAAGTCACCTTGTGATGTATGCTCGAAGGATGTCAACTCAGACTGATAATCAACAATTGCTCATTCATTATTTTTAAGATAGCCTGACTGGTGCTACACTCAAATGGTACATGAACTTAGACAGTTCAGAGATTCTTACTTTTCGAGAAGGACACTTGAACAAAGAACCAGAATCTTATATTGGTCCAAGGAAGTATGGAAGTTCTTTCCAGAAGAAAAAGGATCAAGACGTCAGCAATGTCTTGCACAAAGCAAGAAAGAAGTTTCAACCTCAAGTTGCTACAATAACTCCGGTTGTTAACTCAGTGCCAGCTTATCAACCTCAGGTTTCTCAACAACCATTTCAATAAAGGTCACGACAACCTCAGTAGCAGGTTCGACCTCCAAATTTCAACAATCGGGCACCAAGGTATCCTGCCTTTGACCCCAAACTGATATCTTATGCAGAATTATTTCCAACCGTACTGGAAAAAGGACTCATTCAGACAAGGAGTCCTCCAAATCCTGCAAATGAATCTTCACCTTGGTTTAAGGCTGACCAATCTTGTCCCTATCATCAGGGGGCACCAGGTCACAACATTGAGAACTGTTTCAATTTCAAGGTCGACGTTCAAAGATTAGTGAAGAGTGGAATGCTATCCTTCAAAGATACTAATCCCAATGTCCAAGCAAATCCTTTGCCGCAACATAAGGAAGCTTCAGTGAATCTGATAGATCAACACCCCAATGTCATTCAAATCTACGACATTCGTCAGATAAGGGAAAATCTTGTCAAAGTGCACGCTAGACAAGCTGGGTACGGCCATGTACCACCTCATAACTACTTCGCATGTGAAATTTGTCCAAAAAATAATCTAGGATGTGTTGTAGTTCAAGCTGCATTACAAGAACAAATGGACTTAGGATGGATTCAGCACATTCGAGTCAAAACTGAATGGACATCAACATGGTTCAAGGATGTCCTGGAGAATACAAGATCTACATAGTTGAAGATCTCGAAGGATCGGTAGTCAGGTTCCATAAGACTTTAAATGGATTTGCCTACTTTGGGACGGATTTCCATCCTTACATTAGATGCAAAATCTGTCGAAGAAATTCACGAGGATGTTTGCGTGTTCGCAACGACATTCAGAAGCTAATGGATGATAATACCATCACAGTTCTTGCCAACAGAGAAGATGACGAAGTCTTTACCGTATCTCCTCAGATTAATCTAGTTGAACCAATGCAAGTCAAGTATGACATCAAGAAGACAACAGTTGTTCCATTAGTCATCTACTTACCAGGTCCTGTACTGTATGAGTCAAGCAAAGCTATACCATACAAGTACAACGCTACATTCATTGAAAATGGTAAGGAAATACCATTACCGTCTGTTATCAACAATGCTAATGTGAGTCGAGTCACTAGAAGTGGACGAGTCTTCAACAGAACAACAGAAAATGTGGAGAAACCTTCGGAAGAAGCACCACATAAGCCAGACAATCATCAGACCAATGTTGTTCAAGCGAAAGAAAATGATGTGATCTTGAAATTAATCTAGAGGAGTGAATACAACATTGTAGATTAACTGCTACATACTCCGTCTAGGATATATGTGCATTCCCTACTATTGAGTTTTGAAGCTCATAGGGAAGCTCTACATAAATTTTTGGAACAAGCTTTCGTAGAACCTGGTGTTACCGTAGGACAATTCAACAACATCGTTGCCAACATCTCCGCAAGAACTAATCTGAGTTTCTGTTACGAAGATCTTCTTGAAGAAGGAGTGGACCATAACCTTCCACTCAATATCTCAGTTAGCTGCATGGGTGATGTTATCACAGGGGTCCTAATAGACAATGGATCCTCTCTCAACTTCATGCCCAAATCAACATTGTCAAGATTATCCTTCAAGGATTTCCCGCTAAGGGAGAGTCACGTCATCGTCAAGGCATTCAATGGTTCAAGAAAGTCAGTTTTTGGAGAAGTAGATCTTCCCATAACTATTGAACCTCACACTTTCAAAATCACTTTCCAAGTTATAGATATCCAAGCAGCATACAGTTGTTTGCTAGGCCGCCCATGGATTCATGAAGTTGGGGTAATTACTTCAACACTTCATCAGAAACTGAAGTTCATACGAAATGACAAAGTGGTAACCGTATGTGGAGAACGAGCTCTGATTGTCAATAGTCTATCATCATTCTTTGACATAGAACCAAAAGAAGTCGCTGGAACTAAATGCCAAGCACTTTCCTTGGATAAGGAAAAAGGAAAGGAGAAAGCAACGTACATTTCTTCCTACAAAGATGCAATCCGAGTTGTAAAGGATGGCACTACTAGTGGTTGGGGGCACGTTGAGATTCCTACCAACAACAAAAATAGAACGGGAGTTGGATTCTTTCCGACATCATCAAAGGCAACTCAAGGGATTGAGGTAGTTCTCCCAATTCAAGAAACTTTCTGCAGTGGAGGTTTTCTTCAACCTATTCAACAAACAGTAAATACCATCGATACGGAAAACACCGATGAAGAGGAATGGCTATCCTATCTTCATAGAGCAGGATACGTCTCCCTACCAGAGTCTGATTCGCCTTGCTGTTATCCGACTAAAGGATCTGGAAATAAGACTCAACCAAGCAGTGACGAAGTTACTAACAGCTTCACCACCAGAAGTCATGGTTCATCAGAAGAAGTTCCTCCTATCCCCGAAGAGACCAGGGATACATTAGAAGATCCAAACGGAAAATTCGACTACATGGTGAAATACTCCGCTCCTGAAAGTTCAAAAATCTCTCTTGAATGATTATGAGTACCTTACTCAGCCAAAAGAGATATACAAACCTTTCTATTCATCATCCGCATCTGGTGAAGTCATCATTGAGGGTTATATCCCCAAGTCACCTTCCGAGGCTACGGATTTAGAGTTTACATATCTAGTCAACGCCATCTTGGGAGAAGAGCAAGACCAAAATACAGAAGAGGATGATCTCGAAAGTGTCTCCGACAACGAGTCTCTCCATTCAGAAGATTGGAAGTTTCCTCAAAAGAAAACCCGTCATACTCCACTTAGAAATGGGTATGCTCACATAGCTCAGTCTGCTGAAGCAAAAGAAGATCGTCTGAGTGTTACAAAGATAGTGGTTGGTAAATCAAGACCTTCCACATGCCAACTCAGGCCTAAAGTGCCAGATTACCTAGTGCACAATGGGGTTCGCCACTATTGGACGGTTGTTGAAGTTTCGACTGTTATTCACACTCCTAAGTAGGAACTTTCACCGTTATTTTGTCCTCTCACCATAGCCCAGGGTGAAGAGATGTTTCATAGGGCTTTGCATTTTACTATTTCTTAGGAAAATGTCCCTCTTTGCTTTGCCCAAAGCAATAGAGTTTTGTTTTATAGGGTCTTTGTTTCAAGAAGTGAGTGTCGATAAATAAAAATGTCATTTTGTTCCTTCGTTAGTTTTTCCCTTTTCTTTTTTCGGAAATTGGTAATCCTAAAAAACACCCTTAAAAGTGTCAAAACATTCCATTAACTGCATACACCGAGTCTTCCCTCATTGTCTAAATAAAAATCATCACACATATGCAGATTAATTATAAAACACCTCGTTAAAATGTGCGATCATATGATTTCTCCAAGCTTTGGGTTTCCTGTATTCGAGGCAGAGGAAGAAGAACATAAAGAAATGTCAAAGGAAATTTCACGGTTACTTCAACAAAAGGAAGCTGCCATTCAGCCATGCAATGAGCCTCTAGAGATCATTAACCTTGGTTCCGATGGAAACAGAAAAGAGGTTAAGATTGGAGCTTCACTCAGTTCAGAGATCAGAGAGAGTTTGATACAACTGCTCAAAGAATTCTCAGATGTCTTCACTTGGTCCTATCAGGATATGCCAGGGTTGGATACCAGTATAGTGGAGCATCACTTGCCATTGAAACCAGAATTCCCTCTGGTCAAGCAAAAATTGAGAAGAACTCATCCGGAGATGGCCATGAAAATCAAAGAGGAAGTTCAAAAGCAAATCAACGCTGGTTTCCTCGTCACATCAGAATACCCTCAGTGGTTAGCAAACATTGTTCCCGTTCCTAAGAAAGACGGAAAAGTCCGCATGTGCGTCGTCTATAGAGGTTTGAACAAAGCTAGCCATAAGGATGACTTTCCTTTACCACATATTGACATGTTGGTGGACAGTACAGCAAAACCCAAAGTTTTCTCATTCATGGACGGATTTTCAGGATACAACCAAATCAAAATGGCATCTGAAGACATGGAGAAGACAACTTTCATCACCCTCTAGGGAACATTCTGCTACCGCGTTATGCCTTTTGGACTAAAGAACGCAGGGGCAACTCATCAAAGAGCCATGACTACACTTTTCCACGACATGATGCATAAGGAAGTGGAAGTCTATGTGGATGACATGATTGCCAGGTCAGAAAATGAGGAAGATCATATACAAAATCTGACAAAGTTATTTCAACACTTACGGAAGTTTCAGCTTTGCCTGAACCCCAACAAGTGTACCTTTGGTGTCTACTCAGGATAACTCCTTGGTTTCATCGTCAGCAAACGAGGAATTGAAATAGATCCAGATAAAGTCAAGGCAATTCAAGAAATGCCTTCTCTCAGAACCGAGAAACAAGTTAGAGGATTTCTTGGACGTCGGAGTTACATCTCGAGATTCATATATCTCATGACAGCAACTTGTGCTCCAATTTTCAAACTTCTACGGAAAAATCAAAGTTGCTTCTGGACAGACGATTGTCAGAAAGCATTCGACAACATTAAGGAATATCTGCTCGAACCACCAATCTTGTCTCCAGTGGAAGGAAGACCTTTGATAATGTACTTAACCGTCTTATAAGATTCCATGGGTTGTGTCCTTGGACAGCAAGACGAGACAAAAAGAAAAGAGCGTGCCATCTACTACCCGAGCAAGAAATTTACCGACTATGAAACCCGCTACTCCATGCTTGAGAAAGCCTGTTGTGCTTTGGCCTGGGCTGCCAAGCGTCTCCGCCAATACATGATTCCACATACTACTTGTTTGATCTCCAAGATGGATCCAATCAAGTACATATTTGAAAAGCCTGCCTTAACCGGGAGAATTGCCCGTTGGCAGATGCTGTTATTAGAATTCGACATTGAGTATCACGCACAGAAAGCCGTGAAAGGAAGCATCCTAGCTGAGCAACAGGCTCACCACCCACTCAATGATCATGAATCTATTGTATTTGATTTTCTGGACGAGGACGTCATGTACCTCAAGATGAAAGACTACGACGAGCCACTACCAGACGAAGGACCTGAGATAGGATCCTAGTGGGGATTAATCTTTGACGAAGCTGTCAATGCTTATGGACGAGGAATTGGGGCAATCATTGTTACCCCTCGAGGTACCCATATTCCATTTACCTCCAGATTAACTTTCAAGTGCACAATCAATGAGGCCGAATATGAAGCTTGAATCATGGGTCTCGAAGAAGCCGTGGATCTAAGAATCAAAAACTTGGATGTATACGGAGATTCTGCTTTGGTCATCAATCAAATCAAAGGAGAATGGGAAACACGCCAACCCGGGCTAATCCCTTACAAAGACTACGCGAGAAGAATATTACCATTCTTCGACAGGGTAGATTTTCATCACATTCCTCGTGAAGAAAACAACTTGGCTGATGCATTAGCCACACTCTCTTCCATTATTAGGATAAATCATTGGAATGACATTCCTCAGATCAATGTCATGCGCCTAGATAGGCCCGCTCATGTTTTCACAGCAGAAGCAATCATCGACGACAAATCGTGGTATCACGACATCAAAAACTTTCTTCAAAGGCAAGAATACCCTCTTGGGGCATCAAAGAAAGATAGAAAAACTTTGAGAAAGTTAGCTAGCAGATTCTTCCTGAATGAAGATGTTCTGCACAAGAGAAATTTCGACATGGTCCTGCTCAGATGCGTTGACAGAAACGAAGCAGAAACACTCATGAGAGAAATATATGGAGGATCCTTTGGTACTCACATCAATGGACACACCATGACAAGGAAAATACTGAGAGCAGGATATTATTGGCTGACGATGGAGTCAGATTGCTACCAGTACACAAAGAGATGTCACAAATGTCAGATCTACGCCGATAGAATTCATGTGCCACCATCTCTTCTCAACATACTCTCTTCCCCTTGGCCTTTTTCCATGTGGGGAATAGACATGATTGGAATGATCGAGCCAAAAGCATCCAACGGACATCGCTTAATATTGATAGCCATAGAATATTTCACCAAGTGGGTTGAAGCAGCTTCATATGCAAACGTCACAAGACAAGTTGTCCGCAAGTTTATCAAGAATCACATCATCTGCCGCTACGGCATTCCTAGCAAGATAATCACTAACAATGGGTCAAATTTGAACAACAAAATGATGAAGGAACTTTGTGAAAAATTCAAGATTGAACATCACAACTTGTCTCCGTACAGACCAAAGATGAATGGAGCTGTAGAAGCAGCTAACAAAAACATCAAGAAAATCATTCAGAAAATAATCATCACTTACAAAGATTGGCATGAAATGCTCCCGTTTGCTCTTCATGGTTACCGTACATCTGTACGTACTTCGACTGGAGAAACTCCGTTCTCCCTTGTATATGGCATGGAGGCAGTCCTACCCATAGAGGTTAAGATCCCATCAATGAGAGTCTTGATGGAGGCAAAATTAACATAAGCCGAGTGGTGTCAAAACAGATTCCATGAGTTGAACTTAATCAAAGAAAAGCACATGACAGCTTTATGCCACAGAAAACTATATCAATAAAATATGAAGAAAGCTTTCGACAAAAAGGTTCGTCCTAGCACAATCAAAGAAGGCGACCTTGTGCTCAAAAAGATTCAATCTTTTCTTACAGATTCTAGAGGAAAATGGACTCCAAATTATGACGGCCCATACGTGGTCAAGAGAGCTTTCTCGGGAGGAGCCTTAATACTCACGACTATAGATGGAGAAGAATTCACTCGTCCTGTGAACGTCTAAGCAGTCAAGAAATACTTCTCCTAAATAATTAAAAGAACAGCTCGCTAAGTTGAAAACTCGCAAAGAGCGACTTAGGTAAAAAAAGAGTGTCTCGGTGAATCGAAAACCCGAAAGGGCGATTCAGGCAAAAGTTAGAGACATAAAAAAATATATAATCAATCCCGGTAGACTTAAAACCCGAAAGGGGTAGTCTACGCAAACGTTAGGGATATATGGCAAGTAACTGTGCTCAGGACATACTTGATCATCCAGAAAATCCATAGCAAAATATTCATCATCAATAGGTCATCTTCTAAGAAGCACGAATACAACGCAACTCAGAGTGGAAGGGAGAGATAACGGTTGTCACGTTTCAACGTAGTCCTTTTCCCAAAAATTACCAATTTCCAACTTTGTAAATACTCCATGGAGTCAAGCCTTTGGCTGATTACCATTCCATAAATAACAATCTGAGCCCTGTGCCTTTTCATTGCAATCGAGTCTTATTGAGTTTCTTAAAATTACATTTTTAAGTCTGACAGTCATTTTCTTAAAACAAATGTTTTTAAAAAATAAAATGAATTTACTTGCAAAATAGAGGTGAAATTTCTTTCTAAGGTTTACAAATAATAGGAAGAATGCAAACAGTTGCTCCGAGAACGGTTGAGACTCCGGGAACAAAATTCTCCACGAGGTCGCTTTGCGAACATCTCCCGATGACGGATCTTCACTTCAAATCATTTCACTCACTTCAAACAGCGAACAACCGATAACCAGGTATCCCCAACGGAGTGCAAACTACATATTTCAAGAAGAAGACATCTTCTGATTAACAAAAGTCAAGTTGTACCACAGGATTTCACATCCGCGACAATTCTATTCACATTCGCTTCACATTTTATAACCATCATAACACTCATGCATGCTTCACGCATCATATCATATGTTTGCATAGTCAATATTGTCCAGTGAGGCTTTGATCATATTACCGCCCGAGTCACCTGAACCTCAATCCGAGTTTCCCCGACAAGTCGACAAAGGGCAGTTTTCTCCATAAAGACGGTTCATACGCCAGGATTTCCCCAAGAGGTTAACAAATGACAGTTGTAACTCGGTGGGAGAACTGACTTTTATTTTTATTCGCAAGCAAAAAATGTTGCGGTGAGCAAGAGTCGCCACCGACTTTTATTTTGTCCAATTATGGAAAGGCATAAAAGAACAGAAAAGACCTTTTAAGAAAACTTGGGTTCGGGGGGTAAGTTATGAAAATGGAAGGTATTAGCACCCTTTCCATCCGTAGTTATCTACAGGTTCTTAGTTTGCTTAGCTCGTTTGTTTTGTTTGAAATTGAAGTGTGTGCAATTGGTTTAGATTCGAATATTTTATCTGAGATTAGTAAGCTAATGATTGAAATTTGAAATCTTTTCACTCCCTAAATTACTAACACACGCAGATATATATTGCAGGAAAGTAAAAGCGGAAACATAAAATCCTAACTATTACAGGGCTTCGAGGAGGGGGTTACAATTTAAAACAAACGGGGATAAAAATTATTACAAACCCCAAATGAAAATTAAAGCGGGAGTAGAAGAATATTATACACAAAAATAATTAGAATTGGAAACGTCTCTGAAAAAAGAGTCCAATGCTTCAAAGTGTACCTCACAATCAAAACAAAATGTTAGTAATGGCATTCTGAGAAAATAGCAAAAGTTATAATTATTGATAAAAATCAAATAACAAAAGAAAATTTAAATAAAGGCTAAACCAAATTAACAATTAACTAATATTTATTGTTTATTTATTTATTTTTTTGGGTATTTTTTAATGATAAAGAGAAAATTAAAATCTAATTGGAATAAATATATTTTTGGATTTTTTATATAATAAGAGCTAAATCATAATAATGGTAAAACAAAGATATGGGCTAAGAAAACATACATGAGGGTGTAAAAGAGTGAGGGTACTGGCCCAAAGTGAATGAAGGCCCAAGAAAATTAGTGAATCTGCCTCCAGGAGAGGTGTGTTCACGCAATGGTGGTGCAGAGCCCAAAATCGAATGGGCTTTTGGGATTAAAGCACAAACCAACTTAATACAAAATTGAACCCTAGAACAAAGGGACCCGCCCCCTTTTCATCTCCATCGAGCCCTCTCTGTGCAGCTTTTCAAAATTCAACTCTTTCCAACAAAATTCAACTCATTTTCGTTTTCTTAGCTTCCCTTATTCTCAAAATACCTAAACAAACTTCATCTTCTTTTGTTCTATCAAATCAAAACAACAACAACAGCAGAGACCACTCTCTCGACAAAACAAAATCCTTCAACCTCTGTTCTGTTCCATTTCAATACCACAGAAACAAAACTAGAATCTCAACAATCAAATGACAGGCATATAGAAACACAGTTAATCAATTGGCATGAGATTCAGAATCGGTACAACACAAGCAACCAATCGGCAACAAGAGTTTAAGGAGAGGGAACCGAAAATTACCTCGACCCGGTGGTGATGAAGGTGATCAGAATCGAAGGCTGAACATCGGTGTCGAGTTTCGTTTGTTACAATTTGAAGCTTCCCTGAGTGTTGTTTCAGATGCGTCGCGATCTGGGCTTCGTGGCCGTCGAAGGTGCGGTATTTTCTGGTGAGCGGCTGTGGTCGAAGACGGAAATTCCGTGAGTCGCAGCGGTTGAGAAGGTTGTCCGCTGGTGGTCTCGTCGTGGTGCTGAGGGGTTGTGCGCCGGAAGTTGGTGTTGTCGGTGGTTGTGTCTTCGAGCGGTGAACAGGGGCAGCCGTATTCGTTGTGTTTCCGGCATTCTTTGGACTACCTCTGGATCGTCACTTCTATTTCTTTCCTGAAAAAAAACCAAATTTACACATGTTGTATCATGAACCTTGACTCTCCACTTTTTTGTGTGTTTGGTTAACTGAGATGCTATTGAAAAAAAATGTAGTTATTGGGATGATATTAACAGTGATTCAATTGTTAATATGTGTTTATGGTTTGAAATATGGTTATAGACAGTGATGAAATGTTGTATGGTATTGCAATATAATACAAAATCAAGCTGCAATGTTTTATCTGTTTTCAATTGCTTTTATTTTGGTTATAAAAAAGAAAGAATGTTGAAGAAGATGATGGTTATTAAACGTGAACGAGATGGTGGAATTTTAGTGCCGGTCGAATTGTCAGATGAGGAGTGCTAGCAACACTCTCTTTTCAACACTCTCTCAAGCACTCACTTTCTTATTGGTTGAAACATGTGTGGGTCACTCACTTTGAAAGTAGGTCCCACATAAAGTAGTATGACCCACACATGTTTCAACCAATAAGAGAGTGAGTGTTTGAGAGAGTGTTGAAAAGAGAGTGTTCTTAGCATTTCTCTTGTCAGATTGATCATATATTAATAAGTATTATAATGAATCAACTAAAAAAAATTAGAACCATTAGAGATATTTTATCCGGGTGAGAGGGTCAATAAATTTTTACAAGGTTTTATACAAAGTAGTATATAACATATGTTATGTGTTAGAGATAGACAGGGTAAGTTAGAAATTATAAAAATCTACGACTAAAAGGGTATTTTAATCGTTTTTATATATATATATATATATATATATATATATATATATATATATATATATATATATATATATATATATATATATATATATATATATATATATATATATATATATATATATATATATATATATATATATATATATATATATAGGGGGCGACTCAAGTGAGAACACTTGGTTATTATGAAAAATGAGAACAATGAATCACAGCCATTAAATTTGATTTTAATGGACTGGATTGGTTTCTCTTTCTAAGATCCAGTCCATTAAATATTAAGGATCTTAGAAAGAGAAACCATCAGGTTATTCATCATTTGGTTGAAACCGCAAGTAAATTAAAGAAAAAAACAAAAATAAGAGGGCGGCCTCATATATATAAATCATTAGCCAAAAAGATTGTAAAATTATTTTAAGAAAAAAGGAGGCCTCAGGTATCATCATTGGCCAAAAGCTAAAAGAAATTAAAAAAAACTTTTGAAAAGAAATTGAAAAGCGTATGAGAAAAAGTTTGTAAAAAAAATTGGTTAATGGTTGGGAAATTGTTGATTAAAAATGTGAAGGTGGAGCGCTTTATTTATAGAGTGGAATTAGGTGCAAAAAACTAATAAAAAAAAAGGTTAAAAAAACATGGAAATGCACCAAGTGGGAATTGAATCCGTGACCTTTTATTTGCAAGTCTTATTTCCTAACCAATTGTGCTATGTTATTTATTTGAAATAAAAAGCCAATTGAAAGTGTATGAAGCATAGACAAATATATTTCTATTTATTAAAATATAACAATTTAAGTATAAACTATTATATTTTTAAAGTAGATTTTATATTGAATATTTATAAAATTCAGGATGTCAATGTAAATGAAACCGAGATTTTTATAAAACTCAAATTTTGAAATTGTTTTGAATTTTTTAAAAGTGTGAGCAAATTTTGGAGTATGACAACAGTCTTCCTCAGGAAGATGGTTTGATTACTTTTAAGATATCTCCAGCAAGTCAGCACATGGTAATCTCCCTCAAAGAGATAGTTTGTTCACTTCCGTTATTACTCCCGAGGAAAGTCGACGAATGGTAGTCTTCCTCCGAAAGATAGTTTGTCTACTTTTAGATTCTCCAGCAGTCGACAAATGATAGTCTTCCTACGGAAGATAGTTTGTCCACTTTTAGGTCTTCTCAGTAGATCGACACTCGACAATCTTCTACAAGGATACAATTTATCTATTTTCAGATTTCCCTATGGAGTCGGCAAATGGCAATCTTCCTCCCGAAGATAGTTTGTTCACCTATAAGAAATCCTCAACTAGAGTCAACCGATGGCAGTTTTCCTGGAAAGGGTTAGCCTCGACATCATTCCTTCAATTTAACAAAATTCCCTGGAAAGGGTTAGCTTCCAAAAATTCAACTTTTTTGTAAAGATAATCTCACCAGTTGAGTCAAAACCCCTGGAAATGGTTAGCCTCCACATCATTCCTTCATTTTAACAAAATTTCCTGGAAAGGGTTAGCTTCCAAAAATTCAACTTTTTTTTTAAAGATAATCTCTCCAGTTGAGCCAAAACCCCTGGAAAGGGTCGGCCTCCAAAATCAATCCTTCAAGTCCAAATTCCCCAGAAAGGGTTAGCTTCCAAAATCATCTTTTCAAACCTTCAAAACTCTTCAATAGAGTCTAAGGTCTATCATTCAAACAAATTCCTTAGTAGAGTTAATCTTCAAACCTAGGTCTTTCATTCATCAATCCCTGCTTAACAAAAGCACAATCCTCAGTAGGGTCAACCTTTAGTTCCTAAACAATAGGATAATCCTCAACAGAGTCAAAAATCCCCTCTAAGTCAAAAGATCCCATACTGGTAGATCTTTTCCCCATTAAAAAGTCAGCTTCAACCTTGGACTTTGTACAAGGAAGATACTCCTCTTATAGTCAAAACCCTACTCATAGGTATTCCCATATCCAAAGTCAGCCTCAACCTTAGGCTTTGTACAAGGCAGATAATAGAGTCTCTCCAGTGAGTCCTTCACCATCAAGTAGCCACAACCCTGGGCTTTGTACAAGGCAGATAAACCATATTTCCTGTATCAAAGGATTCCTCACCTTTAGGATCTTTTCCCCCATAGAGTCATTCATACTTAGTTTTCTCAACAGTTAGCCACAACCTTGGGCTTCATACAAGGCAGAAAATAATGTCTTCCTTAGCTAAGAGTCAGCCACAACCTTGGGCATCATACAAGGCACAAAATAAAGTCTCTCCAGCTAGAGTCAGCCTCAATTATGGGCTTTGTACAGAACACAAATTTCTTAGTTTAAGCTAATTTCCAATGGAGTCATCTCTTAGAGTCAATAAAATTAATCAAAAAAGCCTCAAACTTGGGCCTCATACAATCCAGCTAAAATCAAATCTTTCATACAATAGATAGACATAGGTTATCTCTATAGAGAGATATTTCACCCTCGATGAGTACCAAACAAACAAACATTTCAATTTCAATCATTCTCCCATTTAGGAGTTTGAAAGGCATGCTCTGAGGAACACATACCCAAACTTGTACAACTTTCCCTAATTTGGTTGAGAATCTTTCTTTCATTCAAGAGACACACGACTGACATACTTGCACGCACACACAAGTAAGGTCCCTCTCTTAATGAAATGAATTCAGCTTTTCCGTCACTTTTAATGTTTGTGGTGGAAGAGTAGAAATACCTCTTTGTAGAGATGACTTCACGTCTCTTTACTATAAATAGAGATTTAATTCAAGCTTCAACCTTGAGCTTCAAGCAAGGCACCAAAAAAATAATTAATTTCCCTAATTAGTTCCCCGAACTACAAAAAGCTCTGACTTCCATTAGGGATATGTAGGCATGAGGTTCACAAAGAATCTCAACGAGCTAATAAAAAACCAAAAATAGTCAGTCTGTTTGTTTTTTTTAATTCAATTTTCCCTCCTAACAAAAAAGAGAAACTTTCCGAATCATTTAGCAACAAACACAAACACATAGATACAGAGAAGGTTCCCGTAGAGTACTACGGATATGTAGGATGCTTAAAACCTTCCCTATGTATAACCGACCTCCCGGACTCCAGAATTTCTAGTCTAGGTGAATCTCAGCACTTAGCAAACTCCTAGGGTTTATTTGAGATCTTTTTCCCCTTCCTCCTCGTAGGATAATTAAAAAGTTTGTGTGCTATCGTAGGAAGAACTGAAATAAAATTCATCCCGCCACAGGTGCTTCCCTCCTTCCAAATTTCGCGTGAAGGGTCTAGCGTGTCGTCCTCCCAAGTGAAACGGGGAGGTAAAAAAAGACACCACAACATCCCTACCTAGGAACAAGAGGTTGATAAACAAAAAAATATTTATCTTGACTTCATAGGCGAGGTAAGGAAAAGCTTCATGAAAACTACCCATTTTCCCCCCTGGATAAAGTTTGATCGAGAGAAATATTGTATTGATTATTGATTCGATCCTCAACAACAATATTTTTGTATTTTTAAATCTAGAAAGTGCACGCCACTATACCTCTCACTTGTTTGTAATTTAAGGTGGAAATATGTATTTACGCTACACCAAAAAGAACATATAATAGCGCCTTTTTAGATTTTAATAGCACTTAAAAGCGCTATTAATTCTCCCGCTATTAAAAATCGACTACCTATAATAGCATTTTTTGTTGTAAAATATAATTTCTTTTAAATATTATTGTTACATAATCTATATGCACATATGTAACAAGACAAGAACGTTTTACTTTATACATACAAAATTACATTCTTTACAGAATATGTAATAGAACCTAATATACACATATCTAAAGTGGTACACAAAAGAGCCTATATAGATATTTGAAAACATAACTCAAATGACAAAACCAAATGATAGGAAGGAACCGGTCCAACATAAAAGGGTGCCATTTATATCTTCTTGAGGGAATGGTGTTAGGTCGTTAGACACCCATTAGTTGAGTATGTTAGGTTTTATTATAAATAGCATACTAGTCTCTCATCATTGCATACTTCAAATTCTAATTTAGGGTGTGAGGGTTATTTGTTATTCTTGTTACTTGTTATCTTGTTTTAAGGAGAAAGGAAAGAATAACAGTTATAATAAATCCTTGTCGGTCTTCGTGTTTATCATCTTTTCTACCCTTGTGTGTTTCTTGATCTTAAAGAAACAGTTTATCCTTTGTTCATCAAGCCATCCTTTTCACAACACAACATGTATCCATAACCTTATTTCTATTGAAATGAATTAAGACTTTTACCGTAAAAAAAATTAATAATAGTTGTCTCAAAGTAATGTATCAGTCTTGTTAACATAAAATTCTAATCTTTATGAATTAATTAATGACAGTTTTATTTACAAATATGCATTAATATTTATATTTATATTTAATAGGGTTTCATTATACTCATAAATTTATTATTTATTTATGTTGTTTACCAATTATTTGGTAAATTAATTACAATTATTTAATTTTTAATTTAAATAAAATATTATTAACCATTTATAATAATAGTTTAAATTTTTTTTAATAAATCAATAAAATATAAACTCATAAAGTAATATGTTTTTATTGAAGTTGGTGTGGAGAATTAAAAAAAAGAGTGGTATCAAAATTTAAATAGATTTAGATTAAGTAGATTTTATTGAGATAAAATGTTCATTGTTATTTATTTTATTCTCAAAAGTTTTATGACATTATGGATCGTAGTTGGATGAAATCCAACAGAGTAAGAGTCTGTTTGGTAAAAATAGCGGTTGACTGATAAGCTAGCTAATAGCTGATGGCTGATGGTGATGAATTATAGCTTATAGCTTATAGCTGATAGTTGAGACTGATAGCTGATAAGGTAATTGAAATGTTTGGTAAAAATAATGGTTCAACTGTCACAAAAGTTATTTAATACGTAACTATTTCATTTTAAATTAAAATAAATTATAAAGGATAAAAGTGGATTTTTGTTAAAATAATAAGGATAGAAAAGGAAGAAAAATGATAAGCTATAAGCTATATAAGCTATAAGCTAAAACGCTATTTGAAAATAGCGTCTAAAAAATAAGTTATAAGCTTGTGATGACAAGACCGTTTCCAAACGGGTCTAAATTGTCATATGAACTTATAAGCTATGAGTCATAAGCTATAAGCTCAAAAATCTTTCTTACCAAACATAATCTAAATAAAAGTACGAGAATGTAGTGATTTGATCTCTTGAATTCGTAAAGTAATAATAAGAGTTTATAAAAATAATTTCTTATTTACAAAAATAAGAGCGAATAAATCAAAAAGTAAAATATTCATACTAAAAAAGTGACAATCGAAAGTAATAAAATTTCAAAAGATGAAAATTAAAGTGATATTTGTGTAGATAATATTATATGAATAAAATAAAATAAAAATAATCAAAAAAGTAAATTATTTTCCATTATTCTAAAGAGATTATTTAAATAACACTTTTTTTAGCTATAATTTGTAATACCCCGACTCTCTGAACCTGATAATTATCATTAATTGGTTAATTGATAATTAAAATGCACATTGGCCCTATTTCCTATTAATCTAAAGAGTGATTATTAATGAGAATAAGTGGATTAGTTAGAATCCAACTAATTGGCATGATGGCAATTACTACTTAGTTGGAGGGCAATTGAGACAATTAACCTTATGCATGTGAACTTAAGGCTTGTTTGGATTGATAGTGCTTCATAAATAAGATTTTTGAGAGAAAGAAGAAAGGAATAGCCATTGAAGCAAAGAGAAGGAAGGGAGAACTCATTTTCAAGTTGCTATTTTCGCAACTCTTGGTACAGCTCCACTAAAATGGTAATATCTCCCTGCTCGTAACTCCGATCGTAACGATTATGGTCTCGTTGGAAAGCTAACGAAATTCTCTATGATTTGTACATATGGTTCGCACTTGTAGGTGCAGTATTGATGGAGATAAATAGGTTCAAAGTTGAGTGATCCAAGCTGAATGTGTGTAAAATGCAGCTACGGGTTTGTTGAAGAAGAAGGTGATCTTTGAACAAGTTAAGGGTTCAATGGCCGCATGATCATCATCTCAACCTCCATTTTAGCAAGGTGAGTCGTTAGTTAGAGACTTTGGGTAAGAATGTGGGGAAATTTGCATGTCAAGGGTTTAGATTGAGCTAATGTGATGCATGCTTGATTTAATGACAAGATTATGTTTAGGGTTTAGGGTTTAGGGCGTACTTCGTACCGTGGGAAAGCTAGTAATACGTATTATCTGATATGATAGGTCCCCAAACCAGAATATTAATTTATCACGAGGATTTATGTCTTTCTGATTGTTATTAATTATTATATCATGCATTAAATAGAATGCCTATTGCTATTATGAATATTATATCCATGTTTGAGATGATATGCATTTATGTGATGTGCATGAAATCCTGTTGACACCGTCGTTTTGGTTAAACGATCGGCCTTGATTGTATTGTGTGTGATTTTGACATTATGTCATATTTCTGTATGCTTGAATCGAAGTGGCCGGAGGGCTAGGTTGGGATGCTAATCCGACTATGTGGTCAATGAGTCTTCCCGGACTGTGCGGTCCAATGGAATAGTCCGATCATGTGTATTGTTCGATATGACGTGCATCTGAGCTACCGTTGCAGTGTGCTCGTGAGTGTCGTACTGGGCTTTTTACTCACTTGGCGTTAACACACTTGCGTGCTCGGTATAGTGGGGTTATGTGGCCATATAGGCTAATACATAATGATGTATCTCACCTCTAGTGAAGTCATGTAGACTAATACTAGGCTTTCACCTGATGGGCTCATGCGTCAAGGTGGCGGTTTGTACTCGGCGTAACTCACTTGCGTGAAGAAGGTTAATGGGATAATGATGCCAATTAGGCTAAGGTCATCTTGCGTCCATTTAGGCTTGTGCGAACCCGTTTAACCGTCTTGTAATGTGCTTGTACAAGTCCCTTGACAATAGGCATTGGGGTACTCATCGAGGGTGCATTTATTCCATAATCTACCCCAAGGTATTATTACACTTCTTGATTCCCCGTACATGGGTATGGGTTTGCATACTTGTTTGCATTGATTGAGGAAAGCTTTCAAGAGCAGAAAGGCAGGTAAACCCGGAAGACTTGACCTCGAGGGTCGCGCCCGACAGGAGGCAGGCAGGTAAACATGAAAGACCTTTTCTGGAGGAAAATGGTACTCATGATTGTTTGTTGATCCCATTGGTTAGTAAATGGGCTTTCAATGTGGGTTGTTTGAAAAGAAGTGGGAAAAGATTTTGAATTTGAATTTGAACTGAGCAAAGAATTAAAAGTGACCTACCCTAAGTTTAAAAATCATTCTTTTATCCTTTCGGGTAAAAGGGTTTATCCATACCATGAGAGGGAAGGAAGTCTTTTATTTGGATGTTAAGGGTCATCGAGAAATTATCGTTCTCCATAAGACTGTCCCTTCCATAAGGAGGGCAGGTAGTCTAAGGGAATGATAGAATAGTCATTAATTTTTTAGACATCATGGGAGGATACCTTAGCAATTGGGACAATCATTATGTTTTACCGAGGGAAACTCGAGGGAGTTTCAATAACTTTAAAGGCAACATTTGCTTTAGGTATCCTCGAAATCAAGAGACTTGACTATTTTTAGGCAACAAAATTAAGGCAACAAGGCAGCAAGTAATAAGGCAACAGGCAACAAGAAGGATTACTCTAAAGATGTGTGGGTGCACAATCACGTGGTTAAGTTCAGTGATGTTATCTTGTAATTAGGTGATTCTAGATTAATTACAGGCTTGCACTCCCTAAATTACTAACTATGGCGGAAAATAAAATAGTTAAAATACTACGCTATTACAATAAACACCTGCAGGGATGGGGGAAATTAAAAGGCGGAAAAATAAACCTAATCTATTACAATAAAAACCCTTATAGGGTAACAGAAAAATTAAAGGTAGAAAATAAGAGAGATCAATAATTAATTTACACATCTTGAGCCTTCATCGCTCCTTGATCAACCCTGAAAGTTATGAATGAAGAAGAGAAAAGTTAGTGCAATAAGGTAAACAGAAATTATAAATAATAGGGTAAAAAATAAAATTAAAATGATATTTAAATAAAAAGAGAGTTAGAAACTTAGCTTTTTTATCTGAACGCCCGTGGCTGAAGGATCTTGGTTAATCTTGAAAATTAGCCACGAAGAAGAAAAATGTTAAGTGCATTAAAGACCTCAACAATTATAACGTGACAGATTAAAAATTAAAATGGTAATAATTTAGGCAAACAGAAAAGGCAAGCCAAAAAGGCAAACCCTGAATGGGCCAAAAGTTAACCAGGGTTAATAGAAGAAATAGGTAAAAACCTAGACTACGGTTAATGGGCAACACCTACTAGTAATGAAAATTTTTAGGGTTAAAGTAGAACAGTAATTAGTAGTCATGATGAAAAATAGTTAGCCAAACATAAAAATCAGGGTTTAAAGCAACTGGTTTAAATATGAAAAGTAAATAATTTAATATCTTTAAATAACTTTTAAAAAATCAAAAGTTCGATTAAATGAATGCAAAGGTCATGAAAATATTATTTACAAAATAAAAGATGGTTTAAGTAATTTTAAATAAAAATATTAAGATAGAAAAGAAATAAATAAGTAACAAAAAAAGTTTATGTAATTAAAAATAAATAAAAAATTGAAAAAAACTTAGCTCTGATCCTGTGTCGTACGTCTCTAGGGATCTATGGTGCACCTTACATATTAGAGCCTTGGATATGGCTTTGATGTAAATCACATGGTGGGGGTATGAGGGTGCACAAAATGTGTGTGCGCGTGGGTATAGTGGATCTGCAAATGAGTATTTTATTAAAAATAATTGGCATGGGTCGGACTCGAACCCAGGTCTTTACGTACGCAATTCACACTCCCTTACCAATTGTGTTGCAAATGCTTCTTGATAATATAACAACTAAATAATAATAAATATAAAAAAATGAAGATAATGGGGACAGTCAAAAGCAAAGTCAGATGGACCCCACTAATTGCACGCCTAGCCAATAACAAACCGAGAGAGGGAATCAGAATTGTTGGACCACCAATACATGGGAGAAACGCAAGCAGAGAGAGGGAGTCCTCTTTGACTAGCGAACCAGACGGCGCCACGAGTGTTGGTGGCTATTCATCTTCTTCGCCACGCGTACCTGCGACCATGAAAATGCAAATTCATACATCATTTGCCCTAGCCATGGTGAAGGCTGATCATGGCCTCCACGCTTTGCTTTGACGGTTCTATCTTGATCTAATATGTATTAGGAACTTGTACCACGGGTTAGATTTCATTTAGACTAATTAAATCGTGAGATATGGAAATGCAAAGTATGCATGAAGAAGATGAATTTGATATGGAGAGTGTAGCGATTATGGGGGCTTAGTAACGATGCATACCTGCTCTATATTACCTTAGGAAAGAGTTGGGATGATTGTATGTTCGTGAAAGTGGCTGGAATATGAAATCTTGATTGGCACTTTTCATGAATTTTAGGTGACCTTGAAACCCGAAAGCTCTCTCTCAATTTTCGTCCCCCTTTCCTTGCAGAATGTTTGTAGATTTTATAAGGGAACAATTAGGTTAGAAACATGGGCTTGGACTCTAGAATTATTGGAGAAAGAAATCTTTGAAGAAAATTGTAATTTCTTTCTAATTTAGGTTCCATATTGTTTCCAATCTTTTCCAATCCCTTTTTCCACGAATTTTAATCAATATAATGATATTTAGATGAATGGGTTTGATGGGAAATCAAATCTTTTGATAAAAATTAAATTTTCCATATTTTATAATGATTTATTATCATTTAAATGAATTAAAATCCACATAAATAAAATAAATATTATAAAAACAAGATAATTAATTAAAAGGTATTTTCCAAGCCCATGGTTATGTTTAGAATCCAAAAACTAGGCCCAAAGGTTCAAAATATCAAAATCCATCACTTTCCCTTTTGTGTATTTTCTCAAAATCGCCCAACTTGCGCAAGCCATAACTCATTCACTATTGATCATATGGAAATAATCCCAAGATGTCCTCTACAAGCCACTTTGAAAGATTTTTTGAATATGGATATTTTATCTTAATGATATGCCTCCATACAAAAAATAGCTTTTTGCGATCTCCTTGAAGGACCTGTAATGTTTTGGCTCATATCTCTCAAATGGTGCATTTCTGGCCTTTGCTTTAGAGAGACAACGTTGTAGATAATTCAATTTCATTAATAATGAGCGTTGTATGGGAAATTTCTGATGTTCCATGTGAAAGTTATGGCTGGTCAAAGTTGGGTTGACAATCTCCTATAAAACCCTAATTTAGATCTTTGAGTTTTGTTGATTTCTGAACTCTCCTTGATGAGTCATGATAAATCCTTGATCAAATGATGAATGACACTTACAAATGAGGATGTTGACCAAAAATCAGGAGTTTTGACTGTACTTTAACCATAGTTGACTTTTAGCTCAAATTAGTCGACTGTTGACTATCTGAGCAATTGACTGATCAAACTCGTGAGTCAGAGATTGAAACTTGGCATGAGAATCCTTTGAGGCATGTGAGAGGCCATGGAGTCCACTTGAGGCATCAGAAGTTGATTTCTCCTTGAGAAAAGAGAAAACCCTAGTTGGAAGCTTGTTGCTTAGGAGACAGGTAAATGATCCTAATCCTCAATGCTTGAGAATTTGAAAGTCAGATGGATCAAAATATCTTGCAATATGATGGACAAATTTTGGGGTATGACAGCTGCCCCTGTTCAATATTCCTAAACCTGAAGATGTAGGTTGGCTTGTGTGCCTGTCGGAATCTGAAGGTGGAAGATGATTGAACACTAGAATACCCAGAAATTTGTAACATCGGGGATGTGCTTAGAGATGCCATCCGGGTATTGGGGATATGAAGTGGGCTTTAAGATGCCACCGGTCTTGAAAGTCAGAATAAATCGTACGTTAGACTATATCTGAACGTGAAGTGTTAGGAAGTATTTGTTGAATGTTGATTGTGTTATTACTGTTCGTAGTAAATGAATTAGATCCTTGAGAGTTAGTCGTGTCAGCATCGTTCGTAGTAACTGAATTAGACTTTGACAGTTGATTGCGTCTACATCGTTCGTGATGATAGAGTTATATCTTTGAAGGTTGATTGTGTCAGCACCATTCGTAGTAACTGAATTGGATCTTGGAAAGATGATCGTGTCTACACCGTTCGTGATGATAGAATTAGATCTTTGAAGGTTGATTGTGTCAGCACCGTTCGTAGTAACTGAATTAGATCTTGGAAAGATGATCGTGTCTACACCGTTCATGATGATAGGATTAGATCTAAGTCTCTTGATTATCTCTGAAATATTCATGGAGAATACCCGAAACTAAGTATCAGAACTAAATCATTGTCTTGATCATCTCTGAACTATCCTTGGAGAATACCCGGAAATAAGTATCAAAATTAAATCTCTGTCTTGATTATCTCTGAACTATCTCTGGAGAATACCCGGAACTAAGTATCAGAATTAAATCTTGGTCTTGATTATCTCTGAACTATCTTTGGAGAATACCCGGAAATAAGTATCAAAATTAAATCTATGTCTTGATTATCTCTGAACTATCTCTGGAGAATACCCGGAACTAAGTATCAGAATTAAATCTCGGTCTTGATTATCTCTGAACTATCTTTGAAAGATATCCAAAATTAAGTGTCAGAACTAAATCTCTGTCTTAAAATAGCGTCAGAATTAAATCGTTGACTCGATTATCTCTGCATTATATCTAGAAGATACTATTCATAGACTGAAAAGCAGTATTAATTTTATGCAATAACGTGATGCATGTATTGTAATGTTTATTTTTGAAATGAATGAGATTGTATGCATATGCCATGAGGCGTATATATGTTATGTGTGTGCCATGAGGTGTATGATGTATGAATGCAAAATGTTTGTTAATAATGATAGAAGATTGTAGCAGCGTCTGGTGGGGAAAATAAATCCTTGACTGTTGTGGATAATACCGAACCCGAGGATACTTGGCTGGGGATTTTTGGCTTCTGCTTGGGGATGAGAGCCATTTGAATGATTGATCTTGATGTACCCTAACTGGGGATAAGAGAAATGAATAACCTTGCTTGGAGAAGAGAAAAGAGTCAGGGAATCGGCAGTGTCGAAGATGTAAAACTCCGTTGAGGAACTAAGTCTTTGTTGGGACGAGAATATTTGAAGGTATCTTCTTATTGATTACTCTGTGGGGATACGATCCTGTGAAACCAGCTTTGTGGGAAGATATGGATGTCTTGAACGTTGCCCTCAGTGGTTATAGAACTTGCCATTCCTAGACTCGTATTGATTGGAAAACACCAGTGAGTACTGATCGAAGTATTGAACATCCTTGCATAGCTTCGCCCCAGCTATTATGGAATTTGAAGAGATTCGACTTGCAAGGACCTCATGAGATGGGTACTATGGGTGACATGCCCCTAGTACTTAGTATGATGCCCTTGACTGATCGAGCAGTAACTTCAGAGCTACTTGGGTGCATGCCCCTGATTGTTTGACATTTTTGAGTGATTCTCTGAATCTTGACCTGATTGCCTCAGATTGACTGGTCGAAGCATGTCATTCCCCTTGTATTTAGTGACTTCTAATCAACTGATTCATTTATAAGAGATGTTGCTACCGAGATGGTTTCGTCTGTCGGGATGACTTTTAATCATTAGTTGTACCCTGTGCAGGTTCTTTCTGATGCTAACACTTGAAATTATGTAGCAGAATATGTTTAATAATGAATTCATGAGATGCAATGCATATGTCTGTCTTGAATTTTTGTTTTTAAAACAGGAGATGTAAAAGCGTGTTGTTTATGAAAACGTGATGTTTATAAAAACATGATATCAACTCAACATTTATGGAAAATCTTAAGGAGTCGGGATACCCTTTTGGTGAGAGTATGCTTTCGAACTAACCATGCTTCAGTTAGGACTTTCAAGGGTTGTAACGTGGCTTGGTTCACGGTTTAAGAAACAAAAGATAAAGGCTCAAAGTTTATTTGTACCATCCCAATCTTCGTGATGTTCTTCGAACCTATGCTCAGTTAACTTTTTGTTTAAGTTCCAGCCGAGCTTGAAGTCGTAACATTGGCATTTGATGATGGTTGAAGTATCAGAGATTTAATTTGGATATACAGTCATCCTTTTTTGTAATTTTTTTTGTCGAGGATTTATAACAACCTCTTTTGGTTTTTTGACTTTATTATCCCTAACTTTTGCCTGAACTATTTATTATGAGATTACAGTCAGCGGAATATTTTGATTTTTGATAAGTCTCCTTCATAGGTTTTGACTTAACATTTTTTTCTTTTTTGTAGATATTGACTGACTGACTTAATGGTTGTGGTGACCCATCATTATTTGTATAAACAACGGCTAGTATAATTGAGTTAACTGAGTAACTACCCTGCCCTAGGTTATGATTAAGGGGTTTCAATTTGCACGTGAAAGAAAACTCCTACACCTTAGGCTCAAAGGGGTTGACGAGGGATTAACATCCTTATATCTCCACTTTTTAGGAATTGAAACAATGCATGTACATCGTCAGCATAGTCTGTTTGAAAGCATATTGTATGAGGTTGCGATATCATTTTCGTCATCCTCCCTCAAAAGACTTACATCTTAGCAGGAGTTGAACATTACAACATAAATAAAATGTAAAAACACGATTTAAATGAGTGAAAGCCAAGTAATTTGTTCAAGACAAACATATGCAATGCACTAATGATGGTTATTGAAACAGATAATGTTTATCATAAGTCAAATGTTTAAACAAAAAGAAAAGAAAATTTGCAAATAAAAGTAAATATAATGATTCGAAAGACATCCTTCTAGCCATCCACCGCATCAGCAGTCTTGTTGTGATTAGGCATGGGAGCAATGATCACATTAGGGGTTGCAGGAGGGTCGAACTCAATTTCTCATGCGTCGATCATATCTTGGATCTTATTCTTCAACGACAAACAATTCTCGGTATCATGTCCAGGACTATTAGGATGATATGCGCACCTCGCATTGGGTTTGTAGCTAGGAGAAGAGGTGTTAGGATTCTTAGGAGGGTCCCTCAGGGTAACCAAATCTGCCTTTAGCAGATGTTGTAAGGCTTGAGCTAGCGACATATTGATCTTTGTGAATTGACGCTTAGGTGTGTCTTGTTTGTTTTGACGACCTTGTTGAGGCGTCGGTGTGGGGATCATAAATGTCCCAATAGATTGGTCATGGTTTCTCCTTTTCTGCCCATACACAGCATTGGACTCTGACTTCCCATTGAAATTCTTCTTTGTAACACCTGAGGATGTAGCAGCTTGAATCTTACCACTTTGGATGCCATTCTCGACACGTTCCCCAGTCAGTATAAGTTCAGTGAATCCAGATGATGAACTTCCCAGCAAATGACTATAGAAAGGACCAGTCAGTTTACTCATAAACATATCTACCAATTCTCTATCCGCTAAGGGAGGTTGAACTCTGCCAGCCAGGTCTCTCCATTTTTTAGCATACTCCTTGAAGCTCTCGTTAGAACCCATAGACATGCTTTGTAGTTGCATGCGGGTTAGCGCGAGGTCAATATTGTATTGGTATTGCATATAGAAAGCAGTTGCCAAATCTTCCCATGTATGGATGTTAGTACCCTCTAGTTGATAGTACCATTCGAGTTGAGTCCCAGATAAGCTCTCTTTGAAGAAGTGGATCCATAGCTTCTTATCGGTAGTATGAGGTTGAATCTTCCTTACATAAGACCTCAAGTGCAGCTTAGGACAAGAGACACCATCATATTTTGCAAAAGTTGGAATCTTGAATTTTGGAGGGATAACAACTCCAGAGATGAGTCCTAATTCCTCAAAGTCCAATCCAGGTGCCTTCTGGGTCTCCATGACTTTCATACGTTCTTCTAGCAGCTTGTATTTGTCATCAGGATGTTCATCCTCATGGTAGTAGTTCTCTTCTTCCTCAGAGAGCTTGGCAGAATCATGGTTACTTTTTGCATCAGTTTTGGTACTAGCATCATCATCTTGCTCATCGTCGTCACTGTCTTCAGAGACTTCGGCTTCCCTAAGTTGCAAGATCGGTCTAAGCCTTTTCCCCAGAGTCTTTTTGCCTTTCTTTTTCTTTTTAGTCAGCATGGTTTTCAGCTCTTCTTGCCCCTTGGCTAAGTTCAGAATCAGGGCTTGGAACTCGGCATTCTGAGCCTGAAGGTCTTTGACTGATTGCTCGAGATTCATGATGTTGAAATAAACAGCGGAAAGATGAAATACCTGCTTATAGAAACCTGTGATGCAATGTTATGAATGCGTATGCAATGTTTTCAAGGATCTTTAGGAATTAGTTAGCAACGTTAGAAAATAATCTAGTCGTGTCTTCAATTGAAGAACTTTGCCTTTGTCTTTGAATGTCCTTATTTGGGAATCGAGCTCACCATATCGAGTGGGTCATAGCATCTAATTTGGCATACTTCTGAATTTGAAGGTACATGGCTAAGGGAAAATAAATCCTCTTGCCCCTTGATTAGGAAATCAGTCCTTAATAGGAGTACCTGAAATCGCGCGCCTTAAATGCCTAAGATCCTTGAAAGGGTTAGTTAAATCATGTTATGCTTATGATGTCATGATGTTATGCGAATGCAGTTCATTAGGCCCAGCGCGAGATAGAAAGGGCAAACAAGTCCTTTAAAAAAACATGCGAGGAAACAAAGGTTAGTAGCAAACACAAGCAAGTCACATAAGTGCCCTTAGGTATAGAGGCTTGCATGAAGTTCGTAGGTAAGTACCCTCCCCACTGAAATTTAGTTGGTTCAACCTGTCCTATATAAAGGCTAAAAGAACAGAAAAATACCTTTTAAAAGATTTTGAGTTCGGGGGGTAGGTTATACAAAGGGAAGGTGTAAGGAACCCTTTGTATCCATGGTTTTCCATGGGCTCCTAATTGCTTAGCTCACTTTGTTTTCAAAATGTTTGAATTGTTTGAAAAGCGGGGTGTGAATAGAAATCTGAATAAGAACTTTAGCTTGTAAATAAGCGCAGTCTTTTTGAATTTTATTTTTGAAAAGAAGTGGGAAAAGATTTTGAATTTGAATTTGAACTGAGCAAGCAATTAAAAGTTACCTACCCTAAGTTTAAAAATTGTTCTTTTAGCCTTTCGGGCGAAAGGGTATATCCATACCATGATAGGGAAGGAAGTCTTTCAATTGGATGTTAAGGGACATCGAGAAATTATCATTCGCCATAAGACTGTCCCTGCCATAAAGAGGGAAGGTAGTCTAAGGGAAGGATAGAATAGTCATTAATTTTTTAGGCATCATGCGAGGATACCTTAGCAATTGGGACAATCATTATGTTTTACCGAGGCAACCTCGAGGGAACTTCAATAACTTTAAAGGAAACATTTGCTTTAGGTATCCTCGGAATCGAGGGACTTGACCATTTTTAGGCAACAAAATTAAGGCAACAAGGCAGCAAGTAATAAGGCAACAAGCAACAAGAAGGGTTACCCTAAAGGTGTGTGGGTGCACAATCGTGTGGTTAAATTCAGTGATGCTATCTTGTAATTAGGTGATTCTAGATTAATTACAGGCTTGCACTCCCTAAATTACTAACCATGGCAGAAAAAAATAACAGTTAAAATCCTACGCTATTACAATAAACACCTGCGGGGATGGGGGAAATTAAAAGGTGGAAAAATAAACCTAATCTATTACAATAAAAACCCTTATAGGGTAACAGAAAAATTAAAGGCAGAAAATAAGAGAGATCAATAATTAATTTACACATCTTGAGCCTTCATCGCTCCTTGATCAACCCTGAAAGTTATGAATGAATAAGAGAAAAGTTAGTGCAATAAGGTAAACAGAAATTATAAATAATAGGGTAAAAAATAAAAATTAAAATGATATTTAAATAAAAAGAGAGTTAGAAACTTACTTTTTTGATCTGAACGCGCGTGGCTGAAGGATCTTGGTTAATCCTGAAAATTAGCCACGAAGAAGAAAAATGTTTAGTGCATTAAAGACCCCAACAATTATAACGTGGCAGATTAAAAATAAAAATGGTAATAATTTAGGCAAACAGAAAAGGCAAGGCAAAAAGGCAAACCCTGAATGGGCCAAAAGTTAACCAGGGTTAATAGAAGAAATAGGTAAAAACCTAGACTAGGGTTAATGGGCAACACCTACTAGTAATGAAAATTTTTAGGATTATACATCATTTGCATCTCAATCATTAATCAAGATCACAATCTTGAGATTTCATTTTTCGGTGTTATGTTCGCTTCGTCCTTTAGGAGAACTATCAAGCACCTAATTTTCTTTAATTTGTTTTATACTAACCAAAATCCAAAAATATGCATTTTGTTTCCCTTGTTTGTTTTTTGCAGGAAAAAGATCGAGCAAAAATCAAAAAGTGCAAGAAAGGGAATTTTTGAAATTTTCAATATGGAAATCGATTTACCCCTGTGGGAAATCGATTTCCTGTGCGCAAAATTCAAAAAATATAAGGAGGGAAGCTTGACATCATTTTGGCACCTTTTTATTTGATCATTTTACCAATTTTCCACCTCATCAAAATTAATCCCTTCATTAAACCCACTTAAACCTCATTTTACCATTTCTTACCATTTAAATACCATTTAATTACCAATTAAACACAAGCTAATTACCAAATGCAAAAAGACCAATTTGCCACTACTCTTGCTCCAATTCTATAAATAGAGGCCACTACTCTCTCATTTCTCAAGCTTTGAGAGCCAAAAAACCCCTTGCAATTTCTCTCCTCATCCCTACCAAATTCACCAAAGCTCTTTGTTCTTTCATAAAGTTTGTGAGTCACATCTTGAACCTCACAAACTTTGAGCTAAACCACCATCCATTTCACTCTTTTTTCTTCAATTGTTGAGAGATCAAGATTTGTGTTGGTGATTCTTGAAGTAGATCTAAGTTTTGTTCAAGATTTGGTAATTTTCTTCATCCTTTTTCATCTATCATAATTTGATTCTTTTGTGCTTGTGTGTGATGCATCTTTGATGCTATATTGGTCCTATTTGATGGTGAATTGATGGAAAATTCATGCTCCAATTGATGTGTGATCATAAGGTGTTTGTATGTTTGCTTAAGTCAAGTTTTATGCCTCCTAATGCTGATTTTTTGAATGCTGCGTGCAGGAAATCGATTTCCACCTTATTTTTTTTTCAAAATTTGAACTCTGCACTCAGGAAATCGATTTCCTACAGAGGTAAATCAATTTCCTGCTGGCAGAATGTGGTTTTTTTGCCTTTTTTATGCTTGTTTTGGCATCCTACTTCCTCCACTTCATTAATATCATTGGATCTAGGATGTTGATAGGCTTGAAATGACCTAATCCATAATATTAGATGAATGATATTAATGATAGTGTGAGTTGATTATCTTTTGTGAATTTTATTCTTATTCCTCCATTTCATTAATATCATTGGATCTAGGATGTTGATAGGTTTGAAAGAACCAAATCCATAATATTAGATGAATGATATTAATGATAGTGTGAGTTGATTATCTTTATGCATTTTATCTTCTCCTTCTCCTTTTTTTCTTTTGATCGATGAAAGTCTTAATACTTTGAGAATTCTTATGGATTCTTAGTAAAGACTAGATCGTTACCTATTTTCTTTTCGTGCGGTATTGCTTTCGGAAGGCGATCTACATATCGTTCTTCTCGCATGCATTAGCACATAAAGTTTTGACCGGCCTCGTTGTAGGGTGATTTCTACATAAATCACTTGGCGATCTGCTTAACATAGTGCAATATTTCGTGTCCCGAATAAAAAAGATCAAATATGGAAGAGAATTGTATGCGGTTGATTTAAGACTTGTGGAGGTTTTTATCGTGTAGTCGCTATGATTTTATCAAGCTTCTGATAACCCCATTGAATTTAAATCCGAGTACATCATTCACTCACCATCGATCTCCATTACTAACTTTGATAACATACTTGACAAGTTTCAAGATGGTTATCTTTAACATCTAACAACTAACTTTAATTTCCGCACCTTTACTATACTGCTCTTTATATTTCTCGCTTTATCGCTTTATTTTATCATTTCATCATATTTACTTTCCGCCATTTTCTCTTTGTCCACTTGGACATATGTTTATGCTTCCGTTATTTTTCTTTGTCCACTTGGACCATACTTTACTTTTTTTGCTAAAACACTAATAAACAACTGAAAATCTAAAAAATACATAAGGCTCTCTTTGGACTATTGGTTACTATCCCTGACATTTTGGAGATTTGGACTTATGGACCTAGTACCTCTGGACCCATTCTGTTACTACCCTGTGATTGTTCTGTCTGTCAGGCATTGTACTGTTGTATGTTTATGTGTGCAGGTATTTCCTTGAAAGCCCTTGATGGTCAATTCCAAGGCATTGATATAAGGATTTTACCCGAAAACAACTGTTACTCTGCCCGATTTTCGTCAGAATCTTAATGTGCTTAATGAAAAGTGGTACTAAGACAATAAGTTCATCTGGATCCCCAAGTGTTAATGTGTTGGTATTGATAAATCCAAAGGATGGGAAAACTACATTGACTCTTAATGTCAAGTGTTGGCTTCTTATTTGGTTAGACCGTTTCTTTCCTTAGCTTTTATTTTATGCACTAGGTTAGCCTCTTCATCTCCTCCTACTTCTTAGATTTTCAAAATCTTCTCCCTTTTTTCCAAAATATTCTTATGTTTGCAAACCTTTTCAAAACCTTTTCTCAAAAAATATCTTTCGCCCTTAGTGGCTTTTCTTCAAAAGTTTAAACGCCGTTAATTGTCGAAACGAGTGGTTATACCCCACGATTTTGAAATTGATTGATAATAACGAGATCTTTTCCGCGTGAGAGAGCTAGTGGCATACTCGTTAATTTTATCCGAGTTGGAGCCCTTCTTTCATTTGCGATGCAAAGAACTTGTTTGTTCTCATGCTCAAGATCAATGGCTGAGTATTTCTCTCTAACGACAACAAAGTGTTTATTCGTTTTTAAAACGTTTTTCCAAAAAGCGGAACTACATTAGCTCTGACTTCTCCATTGCACCGAGGAGGTATGTAGGCCCAAAGCTTAACGCTTTGCCGAGCTTATTTTAAAAATAAAACAAACTCTTTTTTAGCACACACGACACAGATTTTCAAAAAGGTTCCTGTGGAGTACCACAGATATGAGGGGTGCTTAAAACCTTCCCCTCATATAATCAACACCCGTACCCAAGATCTCTTCTTTTTGTTTTAAAAACAAACTTTGGTTTTTTTCGTTCTTTTCCCTTTTCCTTTGGAAATAATAAAAGCGCGGTGGCGACTTTCACTGAAATATTGATTCGAGTCAATCCCATGGCTTCGATGTCAGATTTTCCCCGCTACAGAAAAATGGCGACTTCACTGGGGACCCAGTTTTAAGTGTGTTAAGCCTATTTTTGTTTATCTCTGTGTTTTTTATCTGTATATATTATTGTGTGCTTTGTTTGTTATTTTCTTTTTTTCTTTTTGGAGCTCGATGGTTCCTCTGTGATGAGATAAAGTTCTAACCCGAACTTTGGTGAGTAACTTGAGATAGGAGGTGGTAAGACCAATAGTTGCATGTCAGGAGCAATCCTTAACATGAGCATCATATGGTGGAACCCCAATCAGTGGAGGCCTCATGGAAGGTAGTAGAGGTTGTTACGAATCATCGTGATAACGCTATTACTTTCAATAGTGAGTGTCCGTAGAAGCTGAATGGCCTAGAACCTTTTTAACCAATCTAAGCCTTTTTAGGATGTAGTGCAGAAACAAGATCAAGTACCAATTTGAGCTTGTTGTCATGCGATACTACGCTCAGACGAGGTCTTTTTAGGCATATTATTGGCGCCCATGAGCAATTGTGCGTGCCGGTAGTATCCGATAGAAGATTGAAAACTCTGGGAACCTTTGTAGAACCCGTTCGGCAGGTACAAAATTCCCTAGTACATACCTTTGTGGGTGGTTCTTGACCTTGACTCCATGCTCGTGACGTCGAACCTTTGAACCCTGTTTGTGTGACCGTGTGTGATCTTTATTGTGATTGATGCATAAACCATGCATCCATGCATTCATTTGATTTCCAAGGAACTCATAGGTCTTTCTTTGTAAACATCATAAGTTTCATCAAACTCAATGGATCTTGGGTGTCGATAGGGTGAAAACCTTAATCCACCAAAATGGATGATTGATCTCGATGATAACTTGGTCAAAGCTTTGATCCAATATAGGATTTACCTCCTTCATGTTTTGATGTTTACAAAGTAATAACTTGAATTCTTTGAAAACCAAATAAATAAATAAAAAAAACAGCAATTGCATCATTTGCATACGTACATCCAGGTTGTCCAGAAAACTTATCCTTGACTGTCTCCATCTTCAGAGTTTGTCTGTCTACCGTCAAGCTGATTCCTTCACACAAGTACGGAACTAGAGCCAACGTCAGATTGAGAATGGAATACCAAGAGCAACACAATGCAGAGGTCCGAATGGAAATTGACGAATTGAAGTCAGGCATGACCAAGTTAACTGAAATGCTGCAAGTTTTGATTGCTAGAGGAGAACCGCCTCAGAAGACTGTCATTGTTGAAGTCTCAAGTGCTGATGTTGACCCTCAACCTACTCAACAACCACCTTCTACGTGGCCTGAGTTTGGTTTGCCTCATGGTTACACTCCTCCCTATGAGAAGACTCCTGGTATTGGTCAATCTTCACAACTTGTGATTGGTCGAACTTCAAATCCAGTGTTTCATGCTCCTGTCTTCACTGAATCTCAACCTATTGTGCATACTGTTGCTCAGCCTACTTATGTGAATCCTCTGTTTGAATATCAAGCTGCCCGTTCACAGAATGGAAGTCAAGGAGATGCAGGAGATATTGAAGATGTCAAAGAGCAGTATCAGACTTTAGAAAAGCGCCTGAGAGCCATGGAAGGAAATGATTACTTTGGGGTTGCTGCTGAGAATATGTGTCTGGTTTCCAACTTTGTCATGCCTGCAAAATTCAAGACTCCTGAGTTTGAGAAGTATAAGGGGAACACTTGCCCAAGAAGCCATTTGACCATGTACTATCGCAAAATGGCTGCTTATACCCAGAATGATAAATTGCTTATCCATTGCTTTCAGGATAGTTTGAGTGGAGCTTCACTGAAATGGTATATGGGACTTGAGAGTAATCACATTCATTGTTTCCAAGATCAGACTGATGCTTTCATGAAGCAGTATAAGTACAATCTGGACATGGCGCCTGATCGCCGACAATTGCAAAACATGGCTCAAAAGGAAAAATAATCTTTCAAGGAATATGCTCAACGTTGGAGAGAATTGGCTTCCCAAGTTGAACCACCTCTGGCTGAGAAAGAATTGACTGGAATGTTCATGGATACTCTCTCCCCTTTCTACTGGGAGAAAATGATTGGAAGTGTGTCCTCAAACTTCACAGACTTGGTTACTATTGGCCAGAGACTCGAAGAAGGAATCAAGAATGGGAAAGTTGCTAATGTTGCTGAATCCTCTGGTGGATCGAAGAAACCTTATGGAAACTTCCACAAGAAGAAAGAGAATGAGACTAATGCTGTGTCAGATGACAGAAGGGGGTCTCGTCGTAGACCTCAAAACGGTGATCAACCTTATGTAGCCGCTGTCGCTCCTGTGCAAGTTCAAGTTCCTCAATCTCAGGTTGCTAATCAGAATCAGAATCGTGGTAGGACAACTTATGATCCTATTCCCATGACTTATACGGAACTGTATCCTGCTTTGGTCCAGAAAGGTTTGATTACAACAAGAGCCATGCCTCCTCCTCGAAACCCCCACTCAAGAGGATTTAGGCTTGATCTTCATTGTGAGTTTCATCAGGGTGGTGCTGGCCATGATTTAGAAGGCTGCTATGCTTTGAAGGCCTTAGTGCAAGAGTTGGTTAGATCAAAGATGCTATCTTTCAGGGATATGGGTCCTAATGTTGTCACTAATCCTTTGCCAGATCAAAGTGGCTGAAGACAAGTGAAAGCCAGATGGTCTCCTAAAGCCAAGTGTTTCAGATAGGATAGCTCATCCTTGTTGCTGATTAGTCACTAGGCCTTGTTTCTGTACTGTTTGTTTTTCCTTTATTGTACTGTTTACTTTTAGACTTTGTTTGTTTCTGAATGGTGATTTTAATGAAATGAGCATTGCATATTTTGAATTCATTTTCATCTACACTGTTTATGTTCATGCTTTCTTTTACAAAACTTTTTCTTCCATTTGCTTTCTCTATCAAACTTGTGTTTTATGCAAAGATTGGAGAGAGGATGATGACAACGAAATACCCAAGTTGTTGAACTGTATGCTTTCAAATAAAACTCTGCTGATGATGTACAGGCATTGTTTCAATTCCCAAACACTGGAGAAATAAGGAAGTTAATCCCTGGTCAACCCCTCTGAGCCTTCGAAGTAGGAGTTTCTTTCTGTACGAAAAAACCCACATTTTAAACCTGGAGCAGGGTAGTTCTCAGTTAATTTGGCTGTGCATTCTATTTTAAGAGAATCATTCAGTACACCTTTCCACAAAGGTTTCAATCACAAGCGCTCCTCCGCATACATCAAAGAAATGTTGGAGATGTCAATCAAAAGCCAAAGATGGTTCATCTTAATCATTAAGCAAGGCAGTCACTATCTTTCAAAAAAAAATGTATCAAAAAATGTATACAAAGAAAAGCCTGCTAAGTCAAAACCAAAAACGACTTAGGCAAAAATAAAGGCATCCTGCTGACTGCAAGTACAAAAATAAACAGTTCAGGCAAAAGTTAGGGATATATAAAAAGAAAAGATGAAAAAAGAGAAGTCAATAAATTCCTGAACAACACAATGTTGTGATTACGAAAAGGAAGAAGTGACTGCCATCTCAAAAGTTCTCTTTTCTTGTGAACTATCATCATTATCAAAGGTGCAAATCCAAAAGTCTCTTGGAACCTGAATGCATAAGTTGAATTAACTGAGCTTAGGACTGGAGATCATCACGAAGATGGGGTGGGTACAATCAAATTTTGAGCCTTATATCCTTTGTTTCCTAAAACCGTGAACCAGGCCACGTTACAACCTATGAAAGACCTAATTGAAGCAAGGTTTGTTTGAAAGCATACTACAACAAGGTTGCGTAAGCTGACTCCCATGAGATTTTCCAATCATTTGTTTTGATATCATGCCTTTGCTTTATCTTTCACTTTGAATGTCATAACCTCTATGTTTTGACCAGTGATTCCATTTGCTTTATATCAATAACATCTTTCCAAAAAATGATTTTGATTTCAAAAATATTCTTTGAGCATTGCATTAAAATTACCATTCTTGAATGAACATTTTATTTGCAAGTAAGCACTCACCTTTCAGGAAGTTCAAACAGTCGAGAAACTTGATCAGTGATCCTATCAGGGGCACATTACTTCAAGATCCTGTTGTTCAGATGTTCAGTCAAGATTTGTTGATCAGAATATCCTTTCAAGACTTATACTGGGGCAAGCCATCCCAACAAACATTTTAAGAATTGAAGCCATGATCAGTTCATCCCCAATACATTTCAGCTGAAGCAATGATCATTTAACTTGCAACGATTAGTGAATCAGGGGCAATTTTCTTCAGCAATCCCCAAGCACTTCGTCAGTCCTTCTCAAAGGATCATCATTTTGATATAGTTATCCCTGCAATAGAAGTTTGTTTAGGCATCTTCTTCCCAAAGCAGAGTTGGAAGAGTTCTTGTGTAGAGGAATCGAGTTCTAATCTTGCCTCACAAAAGAGTATCCATCAGTTATCACCAACAATTGCATTGCACTGATCATATATCATGCATAAAAAAAATTCAACATCATGCATAGAAAAAAAATTTCATGCTCATTTACATTCTCCGAGGTCCTGTTGTTATCAACATCTTACCTTTAGATCTAAGTCCAACTTACTTGGCACATACCAAAGTAGATGTTCGTCTGCTTGTTTCTATTTCCGTCCAATGCTACTCTTGGATGTGTAAACTTTTCTCTCTGTCCAATGCTACTCTTGGACATGTCGTTTCTCACTTTTTATCCAAAGCCACTATTGGATGTCACAATCCCCATTATTATGTTTCTCACCTCATTCAAAGCTACTATTGAATGACGTTCATGTCTTTGAGCTGGAATAACATTCCTTTTGTCCAATGCCACTATTGGATGTTTATTGAGTTTGTTTTCCATCCAATGCCACTCTTGGATGGATACTCATATTTTTCAAACAAGTTTCCTTTGTGTGTTCAAAGCCACTATTGAATCTCTCTGGTTTCTTTTCGTCCAAAGCTACTATTGGATGACCCCAATATCTTCGAGCTTGGTTAACTTTCCTGTCGTCCAAAGCCACTCTTGAATGTTCTTAGGTTGTTTTCCTTTCCATCTAATGCCACTCCTGGATGGCTGCTCAAATTTCCAAATTGGTTTCCCTTTTGTTCAAAGCTACTGTTGAACGTCTCTGATGTATTTCCGGGTTCGGGTTTCCATTTTGCATTCAAAGCCATTATTGAATCTATTTGGTTTCCATTTTTGTCTAAAGCTACTATTGGATTGTTCCCGATGTTTTCCAGAGTTTGGATTCCTTTTGTTCAAAGCTACTATTGAACGTCTCTGTCATATTTTCGGGTTTGTAGGTCTCCTTTTGTATTCAAAGCCACTATTGAATCTTGTTGGTCTCCTTCCATCCAAAGCAACTATTGGATGTCTTCGATGTTTCCTCAGAGTTTGGACCCTTTTTTCAGATTCATTCAATGCCACTCTTGAATGTCTCTGATGGTTGGTGTCATCTAATGCCACTCTCAGACGTTTCTACCCAATATGTTTGTGTTCCAAAGTTCATTCAATGCCACTTTTGAATATCTCTGTTGATCTTCGTCGTCTAATGCCACTCTTAGACGTTCTTACTACACTTATAACTTGGGTTTTATCCCTCCCTTTCCAAGTATTGCTGGATATTTCTTGTCACCCTGGCGGATAACCAGTAGTATCTTGTTTCCCCAGCCGCTCCTTTCATTCGAGTCTATCGCTCATTCCTTTTGTTCCCCCCAGTGGCATTATATTCCCCTCTATTTCATAATCATACTTGATGCATCCATTAGCATCACATCATACCTTAGGTTCAAAAATTGTGTGTTTTGTATTTAATTCTCTTCAATTACGTCGAGCTGAGGATTTTAACCCTCACATCTCCAGATAGAAGAAACTTAAATAGGGGCATCTGTCATACCCCAATTTTTGACCCTAAGATCATACATCATTTGCATCTCAATCATTAATCAAGATCACAATCTTGAGATTTCATTTTTCGGTGTTATGTTCGCTTCGTCCTTGAGGAGAACTATCAAGCACCTAATTTTCTTTAATTTGTTTTATACTAACCAAAATCCAAAAATATGCATTTTGTTTCCCTTGTTTGTTTTTTGCAGGAAAAAGATCGAGCAAAAATCAAAAAGTGCAAGAAAGGGAATTTTTGAAATTTTCAATTTGGAAATCGATTTACCCCTGTGGGAAATCGATTTCCTGTGCGCAAAATTCAAAAAATATAAGGAGGGAAGCTTGACATCATTTTGGCACCTTTTTATTTGATCATTTTACTAATTTTCCACCTCATCAAAATTAATCCCTTCATTAAACCCACTTAAACCTCATTTTACCATTTCTTACCATTTAAATACCATTTAATTACCAATTAAACACAAGCTAATTACCAAATGCAAAAAGACCAATTTGCCACTACTCTTGCTCCAATTCTATAAATAGAGGCCACTACTCTCTCATTTCTCAAGCTTTGAGAGCCAAAAAACCCCTTGCAATTTCTCTCCTCATCCCTACCAAATTCACCAAAGCTCTTTGTTCTTTCATAAAGTTTGTGATTCACATCTTGAACCTCACAAACTCTGAGCTAAACCACCATCCATTTCACTCTTTTTTCTTCAATTGTTGAGAGATCAAGATTTGTGTTGGTGATTCTTGAAGTAGATCTAAGTTTTGTTCAAGATTTGGTAATTTTCTTCATCCTTTTTCATCTATCATAATGTGATTCTTTTGTGCTTGTGTGTGATGCATCTTTGATGCTATATTGGTCCTATTTGATGGTGAATTGATGGAAAATTCGTGCTCCAATTGATGTGTGATCATAAGGTGTTTGTATGTTTGCTTAAGTCAAGTTTTATGCCTCCTAATGCTGATTTTTTGAATGCTGCGTGCAGGAAATCGATTTCCCTCTGTAGGAAATCGATTTCCACCTTTTTTTTTTCAAAATTTGAACTCTGCACTCAGGAAATCATTTTCCTACAGAGGTAAATCGATTTCCTGCTGGTAGAATGTGGTTTTTTGCCTTTTTTATGCTTGTTTTGGCATCCTACTTCCTCCACTTCATTAATATCATTGGATCTAGGATGTTGATAGGTTTGAAATGACCTAATCCATAATATTAGATGAATGATATTAATGATAGTGTGAGTTGATTATCTTTTGTGAATTTTATTCTTATTCCTCCATTTCATTAATATCATTGGATCTAGGATGTTGATAGGTTTGAAAGAACCAAATCCATAATATTAGATGAATGATATTAATGATAGTGTGAGTTGATTATCTTTATGCATTTTATCTTCTCCTTCTCCTTTTTTTCTTTTGATCGATGAAAGTCTTAATACTTTGAGAATTCTTATGGGTTCTTAGTAAAGACTAGATCGTTACCTATTTTCTTTTCGTGTGGTATTGCTTTCGGAAGGCGATCTACATATCGTTCTTCTCGCATGCATTAGCACATAAAGTTTTGACCGGCCTCGTTGTAGGGTGATTTCTACATAAATCACTTGTGAATACAAGATTACACTCAAAGATGTTTTTGATTTATGGCAAACTCAAATGAGCATCCAAACAACAAGAAGGAATCGGAAAAGCAAAGCATTTGATCACTCATGAAAGCACAGGATGATCTACTATGCATATAAGTCGACTCAACACAAGCTGAACATGAAAAATGCAGAAAATCAGCATTTAGGTCGACCTACTGTCAACCCAGGTCGACCTAAAATGAAGAAAAATCCATATACTTCTGCTAGGTCGACTCACAGATCATTTAGGTCGACGTAAAATGAAGAAATCTTCACATCAGTCTGCTAGGTCGACCTACATAACAACTAGGTCGACCTAATCTGAAGAAATGTTCCCAGAACGCATCAGAAGAAGATTCTGGTCGACCTACTCCTTCAACAGGTCGACCTAACTGGGAGCAAAATTCTGCAAGCACTGCTAGGTCGATCTAACCTCTACAAGAGGTCGACCTAACTGGGAGTAAACTTCAGCAATCACTGCTAGGTCGACCTAACCTCTACAAGAGGTCGACCTAACTGATCAAGAAAGTCCAAAAATCAGTTATTCTTAGTTCCAACTGTTATGCAATTATATATATTGTGCAAGGGTTAATTATTCAATAACACCAACGACTGAAAGATACACAAACGCTTCTCATCTTCGTTCTTCGTCATCTCCAACACAATTACACATAATCATTCTTGCGTTGCGGGTTAGTGATGAGTTCGATAACGTCCATGGAACGGAATTGAAGATTCCTAGTGGGTGAAGGTTTGTGGGCTTTGTTGGTGAATAAAATCTGCGGGTTTTGCCCTCCACGACGGGTGGTTCTTGGGGGTTTTTATCAAGAGGCGTTCATTGAGGATTCGGCTGAGTGTAACGATTGAGGAACGGGGAGTTCAAGGAATCAAGACACTGCAGAAGGGAATCGAAGTGAAGCTCTTGGATAACCTTGATCTTGCTCAAGATTAAGGGGGAAGAAGATTCAAAGGATCGACATAATTGGTTTATCGTTTATCGCTTTGTTATCTTCTTTGTGTAAACTACTTTCAACATTAATGAAAGTTTTCCCAATTTCAATTTGGAATTGGGGGCAGACGTAGTCGTAGCGAGGACGATCGACGAACTGCCTAAACAAATATCGTGTTCTTATCGCTTTTATCTTTTCCTTTTCATTCTGTTCATAATTGGTATAATTGCTAAATTGATCAATGATTCAAGTGTTAAAATTGTGAATTAAAAGTTCTGCATAAATATCACAATTCACCACATCTTGAATTAGCATCAATTTGAATATTGTCACCAAGTGTTTGTCTATTTGCTTAATCCACCTTACTGCATTGCAAATCAAAGCTTGTCTATCTAGAAGTTAATTGATATTCAAATTGTGTCACGTATTGATTCGATAGCATATCTCTTTATCTGTGATTTCAAATATTTTGTGGTTTTGTAACACATATAACCCTTTGCAATAGCGGTCCGGAATAGACGTAAGTCGATTCAGAACCGCTTTCGCTATAGTCTGTAATAATCCCGGAAAAACTGTGTAGGATCTATTCACCCCCCCTCTAGATCCCTAGGCCAGCGTCTAACATCACTTGGCGATCTGCTTAACATAGCGCAATATTTCGTGTCCCGAATAAAAAAGATCAAATATGGAAGAGAATTGTATGCGGTTGATTTAAGACTTGTGGAGGTTTTTATCGTGTAGTCGCTATGATTTTATCAAGCTTCTGATAAACCCCATTGAATTTAAATCCGAGTACATCATTCACTCGCCATCGATCTCCATTACTAACTTTGATAACATACTTGACAAGTTTCAAGATGGTTATCTTTAACATCTAACAACTAACTTTAATTTCCGCACCTTTACTATACTGCTCTTTATATTTCTCGCTTTATCGCTTTATTTTATCATTTCATCATATTTACTTTCCGCCATTTTCTCTTTGTCCACTTGGACATATGTTTATGCTTCCGTTATTTTCCTTTGTCCACTTGGACCATACTTTACTTTTTTTGCTAAAACACTAATAAACAACCGAAAATCTAAAAAATACATAAGGCTCTCTTTGGACTATTGGTTACTATCCCTGGCATTTTGGAGATTCGGACTTATGGACCTAGTACCTCTGGACCCATTCTGTTACTACCCTGTGATTGTTCTGTCTGTCTGGCATTGTACTGTTGTATGTTTATGTGTGCAGGTATTTCCTTGAAAGCCCTTGATGGTCAATTCCAAGGCATTGATATAAGGATTTTACCCGAAAACAGCCGTTACTCTGCCCGATTTTCGTCAGAATCTTAATGTGCTTAATGAAAAGTGGTGCTAAGACAATAAGTTCATCTGGATCCCCAAGTGTTAATGTGTTGGTATTGATAAATCCAAAGGATGGGAAAACTACATTGACTCTTAATGTCAAGTGTTGGCTTCTTATTTGGTTAGACTGTTTCTTTCCTTAGCTTTTATTTTATGCAATAGGTTAGCCTCTTCATCTCCTCCTACTTCTTAGATTTTCAAAATCTTCTCCCTTTTTTCCAAAATATTCTTATGTTTGCAAACCTTTTCTCAAAAAATATCTTTCGCCCTTAGTGGCTTTTCTTCAAAAGTTTAGACGCCGTTAATTGTCGAAACGAGTGGTTATACCCCACGATTTTGAAATTGATTGATAATAACGAGATCTTTTCCGCGTGAGAGAGCTAGTGGCATACTCGTTGATTTTATCCGAGTTGGAGCCCTTCTTTCATTTGCGATGCAAAGAACTTGTTTGTTCTCATGCTCAAGATCAATGGCTGAGTATTTCTCTCTAACGACAACAAAGTGTTTATTCGTTTTTAAAACGTTTTTCCAAAAAGCGGAACTACATTAGCTCTGACTTCTCCATTGCACCGAGGAGGTATGTAGGCCCAAAGCTTAACGCTTTGCCGAGCTTATTTTAAAAATAAAACAAACTCTTTTTTAGCACACACACGACACAGATTTTCAAAAAGGTTCTTGTGGAGTACCACAGATATGAGGGGTGCTTAAAACCTTCCCCTCATATAATCAACACCCGTACCCAAGATCTCTTCTTTTTGTTTTAAAAAAAAACTTTGGTTTTTTTCGTTCTTTTCCCTTTTCCTTTGGAAATAATAAAAGCGCGGTGGCGACTTTCACTGAAATATTGATTCGAGTCAATCCCATGGCTTCGATGTCAGATTTTCCCCGCTACAGAAAAATGGCGACTTCACTGGGGACCCAGTTTTAAGTGTGTTAAGCCTATTTTTGTTTATCTCTGTGTTTTTTATCTGTATATATTATTGTGTGCTTTGTTTGTTATTTTCTTTTTTTCTTTTTGGTGCTCGATGGTTCCTCTGTGATGAGATAAAGTTCTAACCCGAACTTTGGTGAGTAACTTGAGATAGGAGGTGGTAAGACCAATAGTTGCATGTCAGGAGCAATCCTTAACATGAGCATCATATGGTGGAACCCCAATCAGTGGAGGCCTCATGGAAGGTAGTAGAGGTTGTTACGAATCATCGTGATAACGCTATTACTTTCAATAGTGAGTGTCCGTAGAAGCTGAATGGCCTAGAACCTTTTTAACCAATCTAAGCCTTTTTAGGATGTAGTGCAGAAACAAGATCAAGTACCAATTTGAGCTTGTTGTCATGCGATACTACGCTCAGACGAGGTCTTTTTAGGCATATTATTGGCGCCCATGAGCAATTGTGCGTGCCGGTAGTATCCGATAGAAGATTGAAAACTCTGGGAACCTTTGTAGAACCCGTTCGGCAGGTACAAAATTCCCTAGTACATACCTTTGTGGGTGGTTCTTAACCTTGACTCCATGCTCGTGACGTCGAACCTTTGAACCCTGTTTGTGTGACCGTGTGTGATCTTTATTGTGATTGATGCATAAACCATGCATCCATGCATTCATTTGATTTCCAAGGAACTCATAGGTCTTTCTTTGTAAACATCATAAGTTTCATCAAACTCAATGGATCTTGGGTGTCGATAGGGTGAAAACCTTAATCCACCAAAATGGATGATTGATCTTGATGATAACTTGGTCAAAGCTTTGATCCAATATAGGATTTACCTCCTTCATGTTTTGATGTTTACAAAGTAATAACTTGAATTCTTTGAAAACCAAATAAATAAATAAAAAAAAAACAGCAATTGCATCATTTGCATACGTACATCCAGGTTGTCCAGAAAACTTATCCTTGTTTGTCTCCATCTTCAGAGTTTGTCTCTCTACCGTCAAGCTGATTCCTTCACACAAGTACGGAACTAGAGCCAGCGTCAGATTGAGAATGGAATACCAAGAGCAACACAATGCAGAGGTCCGAATGGAAATTGACAAATTGAAGTCAGGCATGACCAAGTTAACTGAAATGCTGCAAGTTTTGATTGCTAGAGGAGAACCGCCTCAGAAGACTGTCATTGTTGAAGTCTCAAGTGCTGATGTTGACCCTCAACCTACTCAACAACCACCTTCTACGTGGCCTGAGTTTGGTTTGCCTCATGGTTACACTCCTCCCTATGAGAAGACTCCTGGTATTGGTCAATCTTCACAACTTGTGATTGGTCGAACTTCAAATCCAGTGTTTCATGCTTCTGTCTTCACTGAATCTCAACCTATTGTGCATACTGTTGCTCAGCCTACTTATGTGAATCCTCTGTTTGAATATCAAGCTGCCCGTTCACAGAATGGAAGTCAAGGAGATGCAGGAGATATTGAAGATGTCAAAGAGCAGTATCAGACTTTAGAAAAGCGCCTGAGATCCATGGAAGGAAATGATTACTTTGGGGTTGCTGCTGAGAATATGTGTCTGGTTTCCAACTTTGTCATGCCTGCAAAATTCAAGACTCCTGAGTTTGAGAAGTATAAGGGGAACACTTGCCCAAGAAGCCATTTGACCATGTACTATCGCAAAATGGCTGCTTATACCCAGAATGATAAATTGCTTATCCATTGCTTTCAGGATAGTTTGAGTGGAGCTTCACTGAAATGGTATATGGGACTTGAGAGTAATCACATTCATTGTTTCCAAGATCTGACTGATGATTTCATGAAGCAGTATAAGTACAATCTGGACATGGCGCCTGATCGCCGACAATTGCAAAACATGGCTCAAAAGGAAAAAGAATCTTTCAAGGAATATGCTCAACGTTGGAGGGAATTGGCTTCCCAAGTTGAACCACCTCTGGCTGAGAAAGAATTGACTGGAATGTTCATGGATACTCTCTCCCTTTTCTACTGGGAGAAAATGATTGGAAGTGTGTCCTCAAACTTCACAGACTTGGTTACTATTGGCCAGAGACTCGAAGAAGGAATCAAGAATGGGAAAGTTGCTAATGTTGCTGAATCCTCTGGTGGATCGAAGAAACCTTATGGAAACTTCCACAAGAAGAAAGAGAATGAGACTAATGATGTGTCGGATGACAGAAGGGGATCTCGTCGTAGACCTCAAAATGGTGATCAACCTTATGTAGCCGCTGTCGCTCCTGTGCAAGTTCAAGTTCCTCAATCTCAGGTTGCTAATCAGAATCAGAATCGTGGTAGGACAACTTATGATCCTATTCCCATGACTTATACGGAACTGTATCCTGCTTTGGTCCAGAAAGGTTTGATTACAACAAGAGCCATGCCTCCTCCTCGAAACCCCCCCTCAAGAGGATTTAGGCCTGATCTTCATTGTGAGTTTCATCAGGGTGGTGCTGGCCATGATTTAGAAGGCTGCTATGCTTTGAAGGCCTTAGTGCAAGAGTTGGTTAGATCAAAGATGCTATCTTTCAGGGATATGGGTCCTAATGTTGTCACTAATCCTTTGCCAGATCAAAGTGGCTGAAGACAAGTGAAAGCCAGATGGTCTCCTAAAGCCAAGTGTTTCAGATAGGATAGCTCATCCTTGTTGCTGATTAGTCACTAGGCCTTGTTTCTGTACTGTTTGTTTTTCCTTTATGGTACTGTTTACTTTTAGACTTTGTTTGTTTCTGAATGGTGATTTTAATGAAATGAGCATTGCATATTTTGAATTCATTTTCATCTACACTATTTATGTTCATGCTTTCTTTTACAAAACTTTTTCTTCCATTTGCTTTCTCTATCAAACTTGTGTTTTATGTAAAGATTGGAGGGAGGATGATGATAACGAAATACCCAAGTTGTTGAACTGTATGCTTTCAAATAAAACTCTGCTGATGATGTACAGGCATTGTTTCAATTCCCAAACACTGGAGAAATAAGGAAGTTAATCCCTTGTCAACCCCTCTGAGCCTTCAAAGTAGGAGTTTCTTTCTGTACGAAAAAACCCACATTTTAAACCTGGGGCAGGGTAGTTCTCAGTTAATTTGGCTGTGCATTCTATTTTAAGAGAATCATTCAGTACACCTTTCCACAAAGGTTTCAATCACAAGCGCTCCTCCGCATACATCAAAGAAATGTTGGAGATGTCAATCAAAAGCCAAAGATGGTTCATCTTAATCATTAAGCAAGGCAGTCACTATCTTTCAAAAAAAAAAATGTATCAAAAAATGTATACAAAGAAAAGCCTGCTAAGTCAAAACCAAAAACGACTTAGGCAAAAATAAAGGCATCCCGCTGACTACAAGTACAAAAATAAACAGTTCAGGAAAATTAACATAGCGATCTGCTTAACATAGCGCAATATTTCGTGTCCCGAATAAAAAAGATCAAACATGGAAGAGAATTGTATGCGGTTGATTTAAGACTTGTGGAGGTTTTTATCGTGTAGTCGCTATGATTTTATCAAGCTTCTGATAAACCCCATTGAATTTAAATCCGAGTACATCATTCACTCGCCATCGATCTCCATTACTAACTTTGATAACATACTTGACAAGTTTCAAGATGGTTATCTTAAACATCTAACAACTAACTTTAATTTCCGCACCTTTACTATACTGCTCTTTATATTTCTCGCTTTATCGCTTTATTTTATCATTTCATCATATTTACTTTCCGCCATTTTCTCTTTGTCCACTTGGACATATGTTTATGCTTCCGTTATTTTTCTTTGTCCACTTGGACCATACTTTACTTTTTTTGCTAAAACACTAATAAACAACCGAAAATCTAAAAAATACATAAGGCTCTCTTTGGACTATTGGTTACTATCCCTGGCATTTTGGAGATTCGGACTTATGGACCTAGTACCTTTGGACCCATTCTGTTACTACCCTATGATTGTTCTGTCTGTCTGGCATTGTACTGTTGTATGTTTATGTGTGCAGGTATTTCCTTGAAAGCCCTTGATGGTCAATTCCAAGGCATTGATATAAGGATTTTACCCGAAAACAGCCGTTACTCTGCCCGATTTTCGTCAGAATCTTAATGTGCTTAATGAAAAGTGGTGCTAAGACAATAAGTTCATCTGGATCCCCAAGTGTTAATGTGTTGGTATTGATAAATCCAAAGGATGGGAAAACTACATTGACTCTTAATGTCAAGTGTTGGCTTCTTATTTGGTTAGACCGTTTCTTTCCTTAGCTTTTATTTTATGCACTAGGTTAGCCTCTTCATCTCCTCCTACTTCTTAGATTTTCAAAATCTTCTCCCTTTTTTCCAAAATATTCTTATGTTTGCAAACCTTTTCAAAACCTTTTCTCAAAAAATATCTTTCGCCCTTAGTGGCTTTTCTTCAAAAGTTTAGACGCCGTTAATTGTCGAAACGAGTGGTTATACCCCACGATTTTGAAATTGATTGATAATAACGAGATCTTTTCCGCGTGAGAGAGCTAGTGGCATACTCGTTGATTTTATCCGAGTTGGAGCCCTTCTTTCATTTACGATGCAAAGAACTTGTTTGTTCTCATGCTCAAGATCAATGGCTGAGTATTTCTCTCTAACGACAACAAAGTGTTTATTCGTTTTTAAAACGTTTTTCCAAAAAGCGGAACTACATTAGCTCTGACTTCTCCATTGCACCGAGGAGGTATGTAGGCCCAAAGCTTAACGCTTTGCCGAGCTTATTTTAAAAATAAAACAAACTCTTTTTTAGCACACACACGACACAGATTTTCAAAAAGGTTCATGTGGAGTACCACAGATATGAGGGGTGCTTAAAACCTTCCCCTCATATAATCAACACCCGTACCCAGGATCTCTTCTTTTTGTTTTAAAAACAAACTTTGGTTTTTTTCGTTCTTTTCCCTTTTCCTTTGGAAATAATAAAAGCGCGGTGGCGACTTTCACTGAAATATTGATTCGAGTCAATCCCATGGCTTCGATGTCAGATTTTCCCCGCTACAATAACTCATTCAATATTGATCATATGGAGATAATCTAGGACTTTTGGAAAGACCAAGATGTCCTCTACAAGCCACTTTGGAAGCTTTTTTCATTTGGAGATTTTATCTTAATGATATGCCTCCCGAAAAAAAACAGCTTTTTGCAATCTCCTTGAAGGACCTGTAATGTTTTGGCTCATATCTCTCAAATGGTGCAATTTTGGCCTTGGATTTAGAGAGACAAAGTTGTATATAATTCAATTTCATTCAAAATGAGCTTTGGATGGGAAATTTCTGATGTTCCATGTGAAAGTTATGACTGGTCAAAGTTGGGTTGACTTTCTCCTATAAAACCCTAATTTAGAACTTTGAGTTTTGTTAATTTTTGAACTGTCCTTGATGAGTCATGATCAATTCTTGATCAAATGATGAATGACACTTCCAAATGAGGATGTTGACCAAAAATCAGGAGTTTTGACTGTACTTTGACCATAGTTGACTTTTAGGTCAAATTAGTCGACTAATGACTATCTGAGCAATTGACAGATCAAACTTGTGAGTCAGAGATTGTAACTTGGCATGAGGATCCTTTGAGGCATGTGAGAGGCCATGGAGTCCACTTGAGGCATCAGAAGTTGATTTCTCCTTGAGAAAAAAGAAAACCCTAGTTTGAGGCTTGTTACTTAGGAGACAGGTAAGTGATCCTAATCTTCGGTGCTTGAGAATTTGAAAGTCAGATGGATCAAAATATCTTGCAATATGATGGTCAAATTTTGGGGGGTATGACATATGTACCCTGTAGAACCGAGTGGATCCATAGGATAGGAGGACTCACTAAGATTTAGTAATCTCACCCCAATCAACTTATCTTTTTTTAGGTGCAGTTTAGTAGCTTTTGATAGATAGCAGGTTCGGATTGATGGCTTGAAGTGGTGTTGGCTCGAAGACCTCGTTGGTTTTGACTTTCCGCTGTGCAAGACCCATTGAAGATTCATGTATTATGCTTCTTAGTAGATTTTCAGGCTGTGTTTTATATGGATCAAATATTGTACCTTGACTTGTGTATGTACTCAATATCAATTTTAACGTTTCATGCATAATATACTAGTCAGTTATGTATGGGGTGTTACATAATTTTATAGGGACACTTTGTTCAATTTTATGATATAGAATAAAAATAAGTAATGAAAAAAAGAACAGCTTGAATATAACTTATTAATATTATAATTACTTTTAAATAAAGAAATTTATTAATATGACCATAGTTATGGAGATATTTCTGTAAGGACAGTTTTTAAAGATTTTATATTCATAGTTTGTTCATTTTTATTATAATTACATCATAAAAATTAATAGAAAAATCTTTTTAAAAGTTACTTTATTAAATTATTGAGGATAAAAAAATGAATTATTTTCTAAAATATTAAAATGGGTAAATATATTTTTGGTCCCTATAAATTACTGAATTTATCTTTTGGTCCCGTATAAAATAAGTGGCATGTTTTGGTCCCTACAAAATTATTATGCATATAGTTTTAGTCTCTGCTATTAAACTAATGTGTATTTTTTAATGATTATTTTGCAGACATGTTTAAAACGTTATAAAAATTTACTTGAAAAAAGATTCCAAATTTTATTTCTAAGTCAAGATTTCATTACTTTTATCATTATCATTTGAAATTTAAAAAATCCATATTTAATTCTTCTCATTTTAAAAAACTCTAAAATTTGATAAATAAATATTTTACAGTATTTTAAACATGTATGAAAAAAATTGTTCAAAAATTTAAAAGTTAAAGGATAATTAAACACTTTTCATAATCTTAGAAAATAGAAGAGACTGAAATTGCATGCATAAAAATTTGGTAGGAACCAAAATATGTCTTTTTTTTATAAGGATTGAAAGTAAAATTTTAGATATTTATAAGAAAAAAACATATTAACCTGTGGTGTCGTTTTTTTTACCTCCCCGTTTCACTTGGGGGGACGGCACGTTAGACCCTTCACGCGAAATTTGGAAGGAGAATGTACCCGTTGTGGGATGAATTTTGTTTGAGTTCTTCATACGATAACACACGAACTTTTTAATTATCCTACGAGGAAGAAGGGGAAAAAGATATCAAATAAACGCTAGGAGTTTGCTAAGTGTTGGGACTCACCTAGACTAGAAATTCTGGAGTCCGAGAGGTCGGTTATATATAGGGAAGGTTTTAAGCACCCTAGTGTCATACCCCAAAATTTTTCCTCCTCATTTCATCTTCAATAATTCAAGGTTCAAAGGTTTTCTCAAGTCACTCTCCCCTATTCAAAATTAGGGTTGACATTTTATCAAAGGAGTTTGAATCTTTGAGGCCTCAAATGGATCTCAAGGTGTCTCATATGTCTCAAGGCATCTCCCTGTCAAAAGTCAAGCTTCTATTCCGAGGATTGCTCACTCAATGGCTCAGATGATCAATAATCGACTATGTTGACCTAAAAGTCAACTATAGTCAAAATACAGTCAAAACTCCTGACTTTTGGTCAACATCAAGTATTTGAAGCTATATCCATCATTTGATCAAAGGTTGATCATGATCCATTAATAAAAACTCTGAGATGAACGAATTCAAAGGTTCAAATTAGGGTTTTTTTTATAGGAAAAGTCAACTCAACTTTGATTGACCATAACTTGCACATGGAGTATCAAAAATTTCTCACTCAAAGCCTACTTTGAAGGAAATTCAATCCTCTACAACTTTTTCTCTCACAAGCCAAAGGCAAAAATGCATCATTTTGAAGATATGGTCAAAGAGATTATAGGTCCTTCAAAAAGTCAACAAAAACACCTTTTGGGTTAAAGCTCATAACTTGAGTATGGAAGCCTCAATTGAGATGAAACCAAAAGGGTCATTTAGAAGACTATTTAAGCTTTCTAAAATGATCGATAACACCTCCATAGGGTTAAAATTGAAAGAGATACGCATGGTTGAAGTTTGGCAATTTTCAAGATATGCATGAAACCCTAATTGCCCAAAAATTGGTTTTTAAACTAATGGGCCCAGAATTTTTATTTAAAACACATCCATGACATATATAAGGGCCTATATACCCACCCCCACCCTTTCATGTATTTATTTTTTATTTTATATGAATTTTTATTCATTTAATTGCTAAATAAATTAAGGAAAATATTAGTATAAATGGATTAATTTGCATGGCTTGGTTACTAATCCTATAAGGGCCCATATAACATCATCAAATAGCAAAAGCCTTGCTTTCATGGTCCATGAAGGAAGTTTACCAAATTTAGAAAGAATTAAGATGATTTTTCAATCAAAATTCACTCTCTCCAAAAACCTAAAGTCCAAGCCGATTGGTAGCCCTAATAGGCTCTCATAAATACTCATAACATGTGCAGCCAAGAGGGGGACGCTAAATTGGACAAGGATTGGTGTTCCAAGCTTCCAATATTTCTAAGCAAAGTAAGGGATTCGTTTTCGCCATTCCAGCCTCCACCAAGTCCGAACAAGCATCTTAATCCCTTCTACATGTAACATAGGGTAAGAGAGACATTTTGATTGTGTCCCATACTTCCCAAAACGCGAGTCTCACGTTCATCACATTCTTCATGTTAATTTTTTCGTTTTTGATTATGTAATGTGTTTTAATGCAAAGTAAGGTTACTAACAAGTTCCTGGTGATGTTTAAAGGGGTGGGGACGATTAGGTTGAAGCTTTGGAGCATGTAGCTTGAAACGCCATGGTTAGGGCTCAAAGGAGTTTCACGTTAGGTTTCAAGTTTGCAGCCGGTTTTAAGCCAAACTAACAGCATATTCTTGATCAGAAGGAAATTCTACGTTGAACTGGGCTTTTAATTTTTGTTTCCGTTTGTTTTTGTGTAGGTGCCATGTTTGCAGAACTAGCTAAGCAAAAGACATAGTCAAATCGAAGCAAATTTCAAAGCAGATTCTTAGCTAAGTCGTTGGCCCAAGGAAGGAGATGAAGTTGACGGTTGACTACACATGGCGCATCTATATTCGCCAGTCAACCAAGCGTCGTTCTCTCTCTACTCGCGATTGAATGTTTGTGGCTCGCTGGGGCCCAGTTTGACTCCTCTTGTCTTTTTCCAATTAACGCATAATTTCATATTTGTTTTATTTTGTTCGTTATATTAACAGTCAACGTGCATAGTTCCCTTGGCAAAAGAAGGAGTATTGTTACACTAATGGCGTGGGCTCGAGACCCAACAGCGCCAATTCCTAAATTTTTTTACAATTTGTTGTGGTTTGTTTGAGGATCCCACACACACTTCGAACACTGGTGTACGGTAGGGCGCTACCTCCCAATCGTTGGATTGACGTCAGGGATCAAATCAGAGGGCATAGAACGCAAGACCACCATGGAACTTCAAGAGCCACCACACAGAATCACACCCAGGTTTCTTTTGTTTTTTTATTTTATGTTATTTATTTAGTTGTTTAATTATATATATGTTAATGTGTGTATAATTTAATTTTAATTTAGGATTTAAATGATAAAAATAAGACTAGGCTAATAAGTGACATTAGGATTATTTTCCGATTATTCGATTATGTCGATTAATTTATTTAATCAGTTTTAACTATTAAAATCACAAAAACCCCAGAAGGTTGTGATCAAAGTATTAAGGTTTACCCAATCCCACCAGCCATTTGGCCAAAATACCATAATTTAATTTATTATTTGTTTCGACTGAATTAATCGGTCGTGATGGTTAATAATAATTATTTAATCAATTGTAATAAAAATACATTTTATTTTGCTAAATGGTTTCAACCATCTTATTGGTTGCAATGATTAGCATATGCCCCTTTAAGAATTCGTTATTATTTTTAATCAAAGCTATTGATTATGAGGGATAACGATAAAATTAAATAATTAAAATACATCCATTTGCTAAAAGTGATAATCGAATCAATCGATTAGAATTGCCAGCAATGCTCTACTAATTTATTAATTATGGTGATCAAACCTATTGATAATCGCGATTAATGGTAACAAATTAAAACCAGGGTTGTACGCCAAATTCAAACACACTCAAAAACTCCATCTCTTCAATACTGCGATTTTCAAAACTACGATAGGGTAATTCAAAATACCTTGTGAACTTCGCACTTCAAAACTACGATAAGGTAAATCAAAATACCTTCAAACCATATCAGATCAAACTCTAAGGCGTACAACCCTTTTCCCGAACTACGTAGACTCTGATCCTCCATAAGGAGGTACGTATGCACTTGGTAACAAGGCGAGTCCCCTTCCCCATAAATCTCATTTTTTCCCGATTCATTTTCTTAGCTATTAAACCTGAATATTTTAGCCATAAAATTTGACCATTAGATTCAAAGCCATAGGAAAGGATTAAAGGTTCCTAACACCTTCCCTTGACCTGATTATAATAATCTTACCTCGATCTCTTAACTGCGTAAGGTTTCCTATTTGCCTTGGTAGAATAGGTGGCGACTCTAAAAATCTTTAATTTTAGGGCAGGTTGCTACAGCTGGTGACTCTGTTGGGGATAAGTGATAACAAAATTGTAAATTATTATGCTCCTATAGGTTTTAGCAGGGTTTAGGTTTTTGGAAATTTTTTAAGGTTTTTGGCGAATTCTTTTTGGGTTTGGCTAATTTGCCATTTTAAGGTTTATGGTTGTTTTATAAATATTTAATTTATATTTATTTATTTATTTATTTATTTGCCATTTCATTTATTTACCGCAATTTCGTTTATTTACAGTAATTTAAATAAATATCTGTTTATTTAAATATTTGCTGTTTTACTGCATTTCCTGAATAATAAGCAGCCGGATTTTGAGGTTAGTTTTTTTATATTTAAATTTAATTTAATTTATTTATTTACAGTCTTAAATTACAGTAATTTTTTTGAGTAATTTAAATAAATATTGCTCTAATTGCTTATTTATTCCTATTGCTTTTTGATATAAATTGCTGCTTTTTATATTTTTCGGGATATTATAAATTGTTGTTAAAACCCAAGTGTGGGAGTTATCCTTAAGACCAGGGGGACTTGAATCGCCTACGAGTCTTATTGATAATTCCACTCAGAATGGGTTGAATATCCGGAAATGTCCAAAACGAGGCTTGACTTTGTTGAGGGCAGGACTTGATATTTGGCTGATCTCTCTGAGAACCTACCCCTAAAACTCGAACCTCATGGATAAAATGAGTTGTTCTAAAATCCAAAGAGACAAAAAGTCTCAGAGGCTACGAACAACCCCATGAGACCCTTGTTAGAACATACCAATGGGAAGGATAGACCCCCTAAGCCGTCATGCCGAACCTATGAACTTAGGGCTTTTGTGCTTAAATGCTTATTATATGTTTGCAATTTATATACTGAGAATGTCTTGCATTTTAATTTTGCAGTTATTCCTACGCGTTCCCTGGCCTGCAGGGATTCTATTTCCAAGACCATGTTCTTCCCCCGAAGGACATCTCCATTTATGCACGTCAATTGGCCTCTCGATGGCCATGAGACCTAGCGACTGTCTTGAATAGTCACCCTGCGCCTGCATCTAAGCACTCCCTAGCCCGTAGGAAGTTTCTTTTTATATCTTTGTATTTTTACAACTACGTGTCCTTCCCACGAAGGGCATATTCGTTAACGCACGTCGATTGGCTTCACGATGGCCATGAGATCTAGTGACTGTCTTGAACGGTCATCTCGTGCTTATTCCCGCACACCCTCTAACTTGTAGGGTTTGGATTTCCATTTATGCATCTTCAATCCCTAATCCTGTAGGGATTTCACTTTGTTCAATATCGTCCTTAGATAGGTTGTGTTCCGCATAGAGAACCTTCCCACGAGGGACAACTTCATTGGTACAAGTCAAACGGCCTCTCGATGGCTATGAGATTTGGTGACTGTCTTGAACGGTCACCAGCCACTACCTTCTGCATACTCCCTAATCTAAGGGATTTGCATTGGTGTGTCATAACATCTAGCTTGCAAGGATTTTGCTAGGGTCTAATGCCACTTCAAAGTCCGCACGGGCTATCCTTAGGATTATATATGTCGCACGTCTTCATTGCATACAAAGGAGTAACCATATACAAAAAAAAGGAGTCTTTCACATACGCATGCATTTGCATTTTCATGCATTCATACATTTGCATCTTTACCCGCATCCACACTTACCGTGCTAGCCGATTTCCCGATACTCACGGAGAAGACCAAAAGGTATCATAAACTACGGAGAAAGGAGGATAAATTAGTGAGAATGATCTTGGTCTTGAAAAAAAAAGGATGTCTTTCACCATGCCAGCCGCATGTCCATGCCTTGTCGTAACAAGATTATAAATACAACAAAGGTTATCGCCGAGCAAGGATTAGTTCAATAAAGAAGTTCCCTCATAGATAAACTCAAGAGGTATCTAGTCATTAAGGGGTTCATCTTAGAACATATCAAACTTACAAGGACGCTCTACGATAACCCGGGGGCAAGGATCAGTCCAACTGGGGAAATATCCTGAACGAAGATGCATAACTACGATGGAGGGAAGGCGACATATGTTAATTCCACACCAAGGGGCAAAAGGGTCATAGTTTTCCTTATCAACTTATAAACTCTGGAGGTTGTAAACGGTGTGATACTATCCTTAGGAAAAGCAAAAGAGGTTCAGTCAAAGGAAACTCATGAAGTTCCGATACAACGAAAACCCACCGCTAACAATTTATTCCCGACAGGTTTGACGTGCCCAAGGAGAATTCGAGGTTACCCTTTACTTCTACAAGTCTAGGAACTAAGGAATAAAACAAGGTTAACGGATTTACAAAGGAGATTGACCCTAGGATCAATAGATTTTGTCATGCTCAGAATTTCGACCCCTATGATCGCTAAGTGTTACTCAGGGTAAAAGTTGTACCTTCGGATTAGAAATTCTAATAGAATGACCATGCAGGTTTTGGAATCAATTCATTCGCCTCATTCGCTCGCTACTATGACTTTCCATTTGCACACTTCTATTTTCAATTTCAAATTTAGGATTACTAACAATCATAAAGGAGAATGACGAATACAAATAACTAAATCTCGCTAGACATATGCTTTCAAGGTAAGACTTGGCCGACAATGCACATGCATTGTTTCAAATTCCTAAACAGTTGAGATATAAGGATGTTAATCCCTCGTCGCCCCCTCGAGCCAGGTGTTGGAGTTTGTTTCTACTTTTCAAATAAACCTTGATTTCAACCAGGGGCAGGGTAGATTTTGATTAATTCAATGATGTATTTTTGTTGTCAAGAGAATCAATTAATCCAAGCAAGGTTCAAGCATAAGGATCAAGCAAAGAAGAGGTTCAAGCATATCTTCTTCCTCGCGTTCATCCAAGAATGAGGGAGCAATGGAGATAACATTCACAACATCTTCTTCCTCATTACATCACTCAAGATCGAGGAAGTATCAAAGTCGAAGCTTACAAATCAAAATCAACATGGCAGTCACAACATTCAATATCCAAGGATCAATATTCCAAAAGGAGCATTCAATATAAAAAAGGAGGAAAGCGCCCGCTAAGTCAAAATGGAAAATTTCATAAAAGAAAACAAAAATGACTTAGGCAAAAATTAGGGCATCCCGGTGGATCAAACTCAAAGGAATTGGTTCATGCAAAAATAAGGAATAAAAACAAAGGCAAAATACAAAGGATAATCTCGTGACTGCTAAATCATCAAGGCTTCCTAGCAACTCTTGGATCTTTACAACATTTTTTCATCGGTGCTTGGATCTATACTAAGGCTTCTGCTCAACATCAAGACTGAAACGATTCTCTTACATACAAAGCACATTCATTGGATTAGGCGAATTCTTAGGATTTGGAGAACATCAAGAAGAAAGGGGTGGGTTAAATAAATTTTGAGCCTTACATCTGTTGTTTCTTAAACCATGAACCAGGCCAAGTTATAACATTTAATAGTCCTAATTGAGGCAAGGTTAACTACGAAAGCATATTAAAGCAGGATTTTGTTATACTGACTCATAAAGTTTGTTAAAACTAATTCTAACCACTACGCTTCTTCAAGCATTCATTTCTAATCATCCAGTCCTAATTCATAACGAATTTCAATTTCAAAATTTGCATGTGCATCACATTGGAGTTACTTCTCAAAGGGTACAACGTCATCTGCGAATATACACTTAGCATCGAGGAGATCTCGAAATTATTTAATCAAAGGCGATCATTTCTGTTAAAGACTCTTGAATGGGGGAACCACATCTAGAGGGTTCTCCTAAACAGGGGCAAAATCTCAAGGATTATAAGGGCATACGATCAAACATCCTATTTACTAGGGGCATTCATCCTAAGGTCCAATCGACTTGGGTCACATCTCGAAGCAATCTCAATCAGGGGCATGTCGAACGTGGGAGAAATTTAAAAGGATAGAACACCATGGATAACCCTCCATATCCTGGAAATCAAGGGCGTACCCTTCAATCTAAACGTCGAAGCATATGACATGGTTATTTCCTGGGGCACTTCCCTCATAAGCATCTTTTTTTCCACGAAAATATTGGGGCAATGGATATCAAATCCATAAGACGCCCAGCAAAAGGAAAAGGCATCCTCACACTTTACAACCTCGAACCAATCTTTCTCCTAACTACGATCTTCAAAATTAAAAAAAAAAACAAGTATTGGGAAATCGCGCTAGCATCCAGCAACCTTACAACATCAGCGAACAATATACGTTTTGGTTATCAATAACCTTTCATCGGAGCATCATGCAAATACATATAAGTCATGCATTACATACATTGGTTCATACATTACACCACACCTTTTCAGGTAGTCTTCTTTAAGACAAATCTTACGATCCTTTCTAGGAACCTTTTCAGGTAGTCTTCCTTAAGACGACTTGTCATCCTTTCCAGGAACCTCTCCAGGTAGTCTTCTTTAAGACTTTCTTTTTCTAAGATGCCTTTCTAGGTAGTCTTTTCTAAGACATTTATTAGTCTTTCCTAAGATATTCATCATCCTTTTCAGGAACCTCTTCAGGTAGTCTTCTTTAAATACATTCTAAGAACCTTTCTAGGAAGTCTTTTCTAAGAAATTAATTGTCCTTTTCAAGAAACTTTTTAGGTAGTCTTTTAAGACATTTTCAGCCTTTCCAGGTAGTCCTCTTTAAGACGTTCCTTATCCTTTCTAAGAACCTTTTCAGGTAGTCTTCTTTAAGACAAATATTCGTATCCATTCCGGAAACCTTTTCAGGTAGTCTTATAGAAGACATTATTTCGTTCCACCTGATTGACAAATATTCGTATCACCTGATTGACGTATCCCGGTAACCTTACCGATGACAGTAACCTTAATGTTGGTTTATTTCCGATTGTCTGACTGATGTATCCCAGTAACCTTATCGATGATAGCTACCTTGCTGTTCATTTCACTCATAAAACATATACATACGCATTAGCATATACATGTCATCTAGCGCATTCACATACTCCAAAAAGCCCAGTTTCCAACCCTCGTGCCGTGATAGGTGTGTTTTCCAACCCTCAAGTCGTGAGTTTTCAACCCTCGTGTCGTGATTTATTTGTTTTCCGACCCTCGAGTCGTGAATATCCGACCCTCGAGTCGTGAGTTTCTAAACATATCATTTCCTTTCCGACCCTCGAGTCGTGAATCTTTGACAAGCTATTTTCTCCGACCTTCGAGTCATGAGTCTCCAAGCAAACAATCTCCTATGCAGGTAAGCTTTCCCGCACAAGGGTAAGTGGATCTCATTGGTCCAGGTGAGCTTGCTAGAGCTATAGCAAGTGACCCTTTTGGGATTAATCAAACTATGATAGTAAGCAGGTATGGCTAACCACGACGACATACTAGAACGATAGTAAGTGGGTCATAACATCTGCGATAAGCTTACACCAACTACGATAGTGAGTATGTATGGATAACTGCGACGACTTACTAGAATGATAGTAAGTGGGTCATACCATCTACGATAAACTCACTCCAGCTACGATAGTAAGTAGGTGTGACCAACTGCGACGACTTACCAGAGCTATGGTAAGTGGGCCACACCATCTACGATAAACTTACTCCAACTACGACAGTAAGCGGGTATGGCTAACTGCGACGACTTACTAGAACGATAGTAAGTGTGTCATACCATCTACGATAAGCTTACTCCAACTACGATAGTAAGCAGGTATGGCTAACTGCGACGACTTACTAGAACGATAGTAAGTGGGTCATACCATCTACGATAAACTTACTCCAACTACGATAGTGAGTAGGTATGGCTAACTGCGACGACTTACTAGAATGATAGTAAGTGGGTCACACCATCTACGATAAACTTACTCCAACTACGATAGTAAGCAGGTATGGCTAACTGCGACGATTTACTAGAACGATAGTAAGTGGGTCATACCATCTATGATAAGCTTACTCCAACTACGATAGTAAGCAGGTATGGATAACTGCGACGAATTACTAGAACAATAGTAAGTGGGTCATACCATCTACGATAATCTCACTCTAACTACGATACTAAGTAGGTGTGACCAACTGCGACGACTTATCAGAGCTATGGTAAGTGGGCCACACCATCTACGATAAACTTACTCCAACTACGATAGTAAGTAGGTATGGCTAACTGCGACGACTTACCAGAGCTATGGTAAGTGGGTCATACCATCTACGATAAACTTACTCAAACTACGATAGTGAGTAGGTATACCAACCGCGACGACTTACTAGAACTATAATAAGTGGGTTACCTACAAACTGCAAACCCTTGCTAGCACCATAGCAAGTTGACTATCTTCTACCCATCAAACGGCGAACCCTCGCTATTGCTAGCTAAGTTTATTCATCACGCTAGTCCCTTGGCAGTGATCTCCTTCAAATCTTCTCGCTAATTAATATCATCTCCGGCAGCAAATAGGGATTTATCTTCCCTGATCACAAAGTTTTTCAAAGGGTTCTTCAATTGGGTTTATCACGTTAGTCCCTCGGCAGTGATCTTCTCCAAAACATCACGAACCACAAGCGAAGGTTTTACTTTTCTCTTCCAAAGTTATTAACATACTTCAACTAACATAGCTAATAATCATGCATCATTCAATTACATACCTCATTCATACATAAGGCATATACATACATCGCTCTCATTTATTTTGAGAAGCTCACCGCATCATACATCGCATGCATCATAACATTGCATAAAATTTAGGTTGCCTTTTTAGGCCGTGCTACGATCAAATCGTAGTGGTTCCTTTCGAATGCATATGCTTCACACTCTAAAGGAAGAGAGGGGTATTTACCTTGGACGGCATCTTTAAGCCCATCTCCCGCAAAACTTCTTCCCAACAAATGCAAATTTCAAGGCATTTTCAGTGTCCAATCATCTTCTACCTTTAGATCACGATAGGTAGACGTGCCTATCTGACTATTCAGGTTTAAGAGGATTGAACAGGGGCAGTTGTCATACCCCAAAATTTGCCCTCCTCATTTCATCTTCAATAATTCAAGGTTCAAAGATTTTCTCAAGTCACTCTCCCCTATTCAAAATTAGGGTTGACATTTTATCAAAGGAGTTTGAATCTCAGAGGCCTCAAATGGATCTCAAGGTGTCTCATATGTCTCAAGGCATCTCCCTGTCAAAAGTCAAGCTTATATTCCGAGGATTGCTCACTCAATGGCTCAGATGATCAATAATCGACTATGTTGACCAAAAAGTCAACTATAGTCAAAATACGGTCAAAACTCCTGACTTTTGGTAAACATCAAGTATTTGAAGCTATATCTATCATTTGATCAAAGTTTGATCATGATCCATTAATAAAAACTCAGAGATGAACGAATTCAAAGGTTCAAATTAGGGTTTTTTAATAAGAAAAGACAACTCAACTTTGACTGACCATAACTTCCACATGGAGTATCATAAATTTCTCACTCAAAGCCTACTTTGAAGGAAATTCAATCCTCTACAACTTTGTCTCTCACAAGCCAAAGCCAGAAATGCATCATTTTGATGATATGGTAAAGAGAGTATAGGTCCTCCAAAAAGTCAACAAAAACACCTTTTGGGTCAAAGCTCATAACTTGAGTATGGAAGCCTCAATTGAGATGAAACCAAAAGGTTCATTTAGAGGACTCTGTAAGCTTTCTAAAATGATCAAGAACACCTCCACAAGGTTTAAATTGAAAGAGATACGCATGGTTGAAGTTGGGCAATTTTCAAGATATGCATGAAACCCTAATTGCCCAAAACTTGGTTTTTGAACTAATGGGCCCATAATTTTTATTTCAAACACATCCATGACATATATAAGGGCCTATATACCCACCCCCACCCTTTCATGATTTTATTTTTTATTTATATGAATTTTTATTCATTTAATTACTAAATAAATTAAGGAAAATATTAATATAAATGGATTAATTTGCATGGCTTGGCTACTAATCCTATAAGGGCCCATATAACATCATCAAATAGCAAAAGCCTCGTTTGCATTATCCATGAATGAAGTTTACCAAATTTAGAAAGAATTAAGATGATTTTTCAATCAAAATTCACTCTCACCAAAAACCTAAAGTCCAAGCCCATTGGTAGCCCTAATACATTCGCATAAATACTCATAACATGTGCAGCCAAGAGGGGGACGAAAAATTAGACAAGGATTGGGGTTCCAAGCTTCCAAAATTTCTAAGCAAAGTAAGGGATTTGTTTTCGCCGTTCCAGCCTCCTCGAAGTCCGAACAACCATCCTAATCCCTTCTACATGTAACATAGGGTAAGAGTGACGTATTGATCGTGTCACATACTGCCCAAAACGCGAGTCTCACGTTCATCACATTCTTCATGTTAATTTTTTCATTTTTGATTATGTAATGTGTTTTAATGCAAAGTAAGGTTACTTACAAGTTCCTGGTGATGTTTAGAGAGGGTGGGGACGATTAGGTTGAAGCTTTGGAGCGTGTAGCTTGAAACGCCGTGGTTAGGGCTCAATGGAGTTTCACGTTCGGTTTCAAGTTTGCAGCCGGTTTTAAGCCAAACTAACAGCATATTCATGATCCGAAGGAAATTCTACGTTGAACTGGGCTTTTGTTTTTTGTTTCCGTTCGTTTTTGTGTTGGTGCCATGTTTGCAGAACTAGATACACAAAAGACATAGCCAAATCGAAGCAAATTTCGAAGCAGATTCGTAGTAAGTTGTTGGCCCAAGGAAGGAGATGAAGTTAACGGTTGACTACACATGGCGCGCCTATATTCGCCTGTTAACCAAGCGTCGTTCTCTCTCTGCTCGCGATTGGATGTTTGTGGCTCCCTTGGGCCCAGTCTTGACTCCTCTTGTCTTTTTCCAATCAACACATAATTTCATATTTGTTTTATTTTGTTTGTTATATTAACAGTCAATGTGCACAGTTCCCTTGGCAAAAGAAGGAGTGTTGTTACACTGATGGCGTGGGCTCGAGACCCAACAGCGCCAATTCCTAATTTTTTTTACAATTTGTTGTGGTTTGTCTGAGGATCCCACGCACACTTCGAACACTGGTGTACGGTAGGGCGCTACCTGCCAATCGTTGGATTCACGTCAGGGATCCAATCGGAGGGCCTAGAACGCAAGACCACCATGGAACTTCAAGAGCCACTACACAGAATCACACCCAGGTTTCTTTTGTTTTTTTATTTTATGTTATTTATTTAATTGTTTAATTATATATATGTTAATGTGTGTATAATTTAATTTTAATTTAGGATTTAAATGGTAAAAATAAGACTAGGCTAATAAGTGACATTAGGATTATTTTTCGATTATTCGATTATGTCGATTAATTTATTTAATCAGTTTTAACTATTAAAATAACGAAAACCCCAGAAGATTGTGATCAAAGTATTAAGGTTTGCCCAATCCCACTGGCCATTTGGCCAAAATACCATAATTTAATTTATTATTCGTTTTGACTGAATTAATCGGTCGTGATGGTTAATAATAATTATTTAATCAATTGTAATAAAAATACATTTTATTTTGCTAAATGGTTTCAACCATCTTATTGGTTGCAATGATTAGCATATGCCCCTTTAAGAATTCATTATTATTTTTAATCAAAGCTATTGATTATGAGGGATAACGATAGAATTAAATAATTAAAATACATCCATTTACTAAAAGTGATAATCGAATCAATCGATTAGAATTGCCAGCAATGCTCTACTAATCTATTAATTATGGTGATCAAACCTATTGATCATCGCGATTAATGGTAACAAATTAAAACCAGGGTTGTACACCAAATTCAAACACACTCAAAAATTCCATCTCTTCAATACTGCCATTTTCAAAACTACGATAGGGTAATTCAAAATACCTTGTGAACTTCGCACTTCAAAACTACGATAAGGTAACTCAAAATACCTTCAAACCATATCAGATCAAACTCTAAGGCGTACAACCCTTTTCCCGAACTACGTAGACTCTGATCCTCCATAAGGAGGTAAGTAGGCACTTGGGAACAAGGTGAGTCCCTTTCCCCATAAATCTCATTTTTTTCCTGATTCATTTCCTGATTATAATAATCTTACCCCGATCTCTTAACTGCGTAGGGTTTCCTATTCGCCCTGGTAGAATAGGTGGCGACTCTAAAAATCTTTAATTTTAGGGCAGGTGGCTACACCTACATATCCGTAGTACTCTAGGGGAACCTTCTCTGTGTCTATGTGTTTGTGTTTGTTGCTAATTAATTGGGAAAGTTTCTCCTTTGTGTTAGGAGAAGGAATTAAATTGAATTAAAAGAAAGACAGACAGACAAACTATTTTTGGTTTTTTATTAGCTCGTTGAGATTCCTTGTGAACCTCATGCCTACATATCCCTAATGGAAGTCAAAGGTTTTTGTAGTTCGGAGAACTAATTAGGGAAATTAATTGTTTTTGGTGCCTTGCTTAAAGCTTAAGGTTGAAGCTTGAATTAAATCTCTGTTTACGGTAAAGAGACATGAAATTATCTTTACAGAGAGGTATTTCTACTTTTTCACCACAAACATTAAAAGAGTGACAGAAAAGGTGAATTCATTTCATTTAAGAGGGGGTCCTTACTTGTGTATGTGCAAGTATACCAGTCAACTACGTCTTAAATGAAAGAATGATACTCAACCAAATTAAGGAAAGTTACACATGCCTGGGTTAACTTGTCAGAGCATGTCTTTCAAAATCCTAAATGGAAGAATGATTAAAATTAAAATGTAATGTTTGTTTGAATATGATGAGATAGGAGAAATATCTCTCTATAGAGATAAGCTATATCTATCTACTGTATAGAAGATTTGACTTTAGTTGGCTCGTATGAGGCCCAAGCTTGAGGCTTTTGATTGATTTTTATTGACTATGGGAGATGACTCCACTGGGGATTAACTTAAACTAAAAGGTTTTATGTTCTGTACAAAGCCCAGAATTGAGGCTGACTCTAGTTGGAGAGTGTTTATTTTACGAATTGAAGGATTTATTTTAGTGTTCTGTACAAAACCCAGAATTGTGGCTGACTCTACCTAGGGATACTCTATTTTGTGTGCCTTGTACAAAGCCCAAGGTTGTGGCTGACATTTAATTGGAGAATATATTATTTTCTACCTTGTATGAAGCCCAAGGTTGTGGCTGACTGTTGAGGAAACTGAGTATGGATGACTCTTTGGGGAAAAGATCCTGAGGGTTAGGAATCTTTTGACACAGGAACTGTGGTTTATATGCCTTGTACAAAGCCCAAGGTTGTGGCTACTTGAAGGTGAAAGACTCACTGGGGAGACTCTATTTTCTGCCTTGTACAAAGCCCAAGGTTGAGGCTGACTCTTAATAGGGGAATGCCTATGAGTAAAGTTTTGACTTTAAAGGGAATATGTGCCTCGTACAAAGCCCAAGGTTGAGGCTGACTTTTAAAATAGGGAAAGATCTACGAGTATGGGATCTTTTAACTCAGAGGGGATTTTGACTCTGTTGAAGATTATCCTATTGTTTAGGAATTACATGTTTACCCTAATGAGGATTGTGCAGAAATTGATGAATGAAAAAAAACCAGGTTTGAAGATTGACTCTACTAGGGATTTGTTTGATTGATTGACCTAAGGTAGACTCTGTCGGGGAATTGGTTTTTTTATTGACTGAGGCTGACCTTGAGTGAGATTTATCTTTTAAAAGTTGGATTTTTGGAAGCTAACCCTTTCCAAGGAATTTTGTTAAAATGAAGGAATGAATGGAGGCTGACCCTTTCCAGGGGTTTTTGAATGATGGCTGAATGATTAACTAGTTGAAACTTCTTATTTAAAGCCCAAGATTAAGGCTGACAATGACTAAGGATACACAACTATGGAACCTAGACTCTGCTAAGGAGAATATTATTGAAGATTGAGAATAAGGGTGATAGAGATTGTCCATGTCTCTCATTCCAAAAGGTGTACTCAATACTGAGATTGAGACATTATTAGCTTGTTTAAAGTCTGGTTTTAAGAATAGAAGAAACTCACTAGGGTAGGCTAAAAGGTGACTAAAGACCTGTTCCTATGTTTATAAGAAACCTGATGGGTCCTTGTATACAAGCTCAAGAGTAAGTTGGGAATATGCTTTTAAGAAGCCTGTGGGTCCTTGTACAAAGCCCAAGAGAAGGCTAATCGAGGGTCATCGAGTGTCCTTGTTATAGCACAAGAGAAAGCTATGTGGTTTTTGAAGGATAGAAAAACACTTAGAAAGGGGGGGGGTTGAATAAGTGTAGTTTAAAACTTGAACGATAAAAACAAATTGCACAGTTATTTTTATCCTGGTTCGTTGTTAACTAAACTACTCCAGTCCACCCCCTTGGAGTGATTTACCTCACCTGAGGATTTAATCCACTAATCTCAACAGATTACAATGGTTTTCCACTTAGCCCGGGACTAAGTCTTCTAGAGTATCCTGATCACAACCTGATCACTCTAGGAACAACTGCTTAGACACAAGCTAAGACTTTCTAGAGTATCCTGACCACCACGTGATCACTCTAGTTACAACTGCTTAGACACAAGCTAAGACTTCCTAGAGTATCCTGATCACACTTGATCACTCTAGTTACTTACAAATTAATGTAATCAAATTCTAAGAGTATTACAATGCTTCTGAAAAGCTTTAATCACAACCGTGATATTTCTCTTAAAGTTTAAGCTTAATCTCACTAATATATTACAGATGCAATGTAGTCAGCTTTGATGAAGATGAACTTTGTGAGCTTTGATTTGAACAGCGTTTCAGCAAGTTTGTATTCACAGAATTCGTTGCTTTGCTTCTCATCAGAACTTCATATATATAGGCACTTGAGAAGATGACCGTTGGGAGCATTTAATGCTTTGCGTATTCCGTACAGCATTGCATTTAATGTTTCACTCTTTTGTCAACTACCTCGAGCCTTGTTTACGTTGTGTCTACTGACGTTGCCTTTAATAGCTTCTAACGTTCCTTTTGTCAGTCAACGTAGCCTGCCATCTTGTACTTGCTTCTGATCTGATGTTTGTGTATACAATGTTTGAATATCATCAGAGTCAAACAAATTGGTGCAGAGCATCTTGTTGTCTTCTGACCTTGAAGTGCTTCTGAGCGTGATACCATGAGAACTTCAGTGCTTCTGCTTCTGAACTCAAGTTCTTCTGATGCTTCCATAGACCCATGTTCTGATTCTGCTTTGACCATCTTCTGATGTCTTGCCAGACCATGATCTGATGTTGCATGCTGAACCTTCTGAGTCAGTGCTTCTTGCGCTGAATTTGTGCATACTCTTTTTATAATTCCTGAAATGGAAATTGCATAGTATTAGAGTACCACATTATCTCATACAAAATTCATATCCTTGTTATCATCAAAACTAAGAATATTGATCAGAACAAATCTTGTTCTAACAGTTTTGAACTTATTTTGGCTCTAAGCAAATGGGTAAGAAGTTTCACCGGGAATAATTCCTCTTGGGTGGATGTGTCCTAGTTTGGGTTATAAGGCTTTTTCAAGATGTTTCACCGGGAATAATTCATCTTGAGGGTTTAAACTAAAGATCTCTAATTAGGAAAGAGCCTTCACCGGGAAGACATTCTCAATCCTAGGCCATATTCCTATAATATATATATATATATATATATATATATATATATAGTTTAACTATCCTAAGGTTTTCACTCAGACGTAGTTCTAAATAGTATAAATATAGTTTATTTTTGACAGTAATTTAAATGAAGACTGTAAATTGAAAGCTTGTAAAGCCTAACCTGAATGGAGTGGAGGCCTTTGAATATGTATGTACAAAGCCTTTACCAGTAGCTTGGTTGTTTATTGATAACAGTTGAATATTTATTATAAACAGATAAAGGTTTTTGAAAATAGAAGAAGTGAAGATGGACTCTAGGTCACATAGGTATCTGAAGAGTTTCACCGGGAATAATGCTAATTAAGAATGTTTTAAAATCTATACCTAATTAAGGTAAAGACAAAATCTATACCTAATTAAGACCTAAATGATTAGGGTTTTACCATAAAATTATTCACAAAATGATTAGGTTAGAAATCAAGTGAAAATGTATATTAAAAGTATTTTAAAATACTTAAAAACATACCATTTTAAAGCTAATAAAAATACATGAAATAAATAATATTTTTGTGATTTTTTTGATTTATTCATAAAATAGATATATTAAATGACAAGTGTGTGAAAATCAACTTAAAATGATTTAATTTGATAGGTGAATTAAATGGTTAAGGTTGTGAAGAAGTTAAAGAAGAAAAGTGGTAAAAAATTAGCTTTTCTCCCTTGGAGGGTTTGAACCCATGCCCTTATGGTCACACACTCAAAATAATACCACTGGGCCAAGCACCAGTTGGTGACTATAACGCGCGCTGTTGGTTTTGTTTCAAAATGAGTTAGAAATATTTGAAAAATAAAAGAATCAAAAAGTATGGGGCGAGGGGGATTCGAACCCTAGACTAGAGGCACGAGGAGACTAAGAGCGCATGTGAGGCCACTAGGGCAAACGATGAATTCGTTTATAAAATACATACCATTCAAAATAAGATAAACTTTTCCCAGAGATTTGAATTTTGCGCGCCACAGCCATGGTCTTCTTCAACTTCAAGCTTGAAGATTTTGAATTTTCTAACTTGCTCAATTCTCAACCAAACAGGGTGGTGTAAACATGGATTTCACTCTAAATTTCCTCACGAACTCAAATATGTAACTACCACAGATTTATATTAACTACATCTAATGAATTAATTTGATAACGTGAAGAACCCTAAAATTTGAAAATCAAATTAAATGACTATGCTGAAAGATAAATGGATGATGATAGAGGGATTTTAATCCTCTGATGATGCTGAATGAAATGGTATTGAGTTTAATCACAAAGAGTGCATAAATTAAAGAGGTGGAGTTCAAAAACTTACCTCCGGAACTGAAGGTCGTGATGATGATGGAGAGCTTCTGGCTTTGATTGAATGATTGCAAAAGTTTCCTGGGACCTTGTTGATGCTATATGGGCACTTGGATTGCTTTGAAAACCTCTGAAATGATCTACCCGACCCCTCTTGCTTGAGCTTCAAGTAGGAATTGAAGATGATGATTCTGCACTTACAGATGAGCTGCGACCATCTAGATAGCTTCACTACACCCTTGGGAACGTGTATGAATGCTTAAATTTGTTTGAAACCCCCTGAATTGATCTACAGGCCTCCAACTAACTTTGCTCCAAATTGAAAGTGAAAATGGTGTTCTTACACTTACAGAAGTGATCCAGGTGCTTGGATCACCTCTAATGAACCTCCTTGAGGTGTTAGAATGCTTTCTTTCAAAAGAAGAGCTCTGGTTTGAAGAACTCGATTCTTCTTGCCAAAGAACTTTTGAAACACATAAGCATGAGAGAGAGAAGGAGAAAGCAAGAATTAGAGTTGCTTTGGTGTGTGTAATATTGAGGAATGCTCTTCTATTTATAGGCAAAGAGTTCACTGTATTTGCAGAGTGTGAGCTTTGCTTAATGAGGTTAACTTGGTTTCTTGGTTATGAAGGAATGTGAGAAAGATCCATATGCAATGATGAGTTCTTTGATACCACTCCCTAGCCATCGGTTTTGGTTGATCTTAGGGGACAAATTTGATGCAGAAATGAGCTCTAATTGGTTGGGAGAAGATTCCTTTGATGAATCACCACTTGGCCATAAATTCTCAAAATGTAATCATTACATAATCACATGTTTTGGTTTTGGAATATTCCCTTCAAATATTTGTGCAATGATGCAAATGATTCTCTCCTATCCTTGCAATGTTTATGAGTTTTAGAGGCACCTATTAGTGTAAGCACTTGCATAAAATTGCAAATTTCAAACTTAGGCATGGCCTATAATTCCACTTCAAATGCCTAACTTTGATCAATCATATCTCTTAGCTCAAGATTAATTTGAAGAAGGTTGAGCATAATTTGGAAAGCCCTTAACATGTACTTCAATTCATTAGTTTGTAGTTTCTTCAAAATCATTTGGGAAATTTGTGAAAAATGGGAAATTTCTTCAACCAATCTTTGACTTTTTGATCCTTACTTGATTTTCTTGATTTTTCTTGGTCAAATGACTTCAATAATCACATATTGATGATACTGATCCTTAAAATTCATGTCTTGACCCAAAACCTTAAAAGTCAAAGATTGACTTTTCATACTTAGAAATTTTTCTAAGTGTTTAAAGGTATTTTTTTCAAGTACATTTAACTTTTTCAGATGAAGTGAAATCTTGGACCTTTGTGATGAATCAAGATCTCCTCCTCAAATGAATGGTATGAATGGATTATATTAAGGTAGTAGAAGTTCTTGAGCCATGTTTTGAGTTGTGGATCAATGTCCTATTTAAAAGTCAATTGTCCAGGTGAACTAGGTCAAAAACCCTAATTAGTAGATCTTGAATTGAGGTGCGATGCCCAGTGGATATTGTCATATGGATCATTTGAAGGTGATTGAATCCTTTGAGTGAAGTCTTGGGGTTTTTTAGGATTTCCCAAATGTGATCCCTGATTTTAATCCCTAATGGGCTCAAAACCCTAGTTTTTGTGATATGAGTTTAGATGAATCTGGATGATTGGTGTCTAATCAACCATAGGTGAATGAATGAATCTTCTAAGTCTTGTGATTGGTTCAGAGATTATTCTTATGTTGATTGATCCTTTTCCTGATTGAGTACTTAAGCACCCTCGATTGAGTACTAGATGGTCAAGTGACTGCTCTGAGTACCTGTCTTGGATTTGATGAAATGTCTGAAGGTGTGATATCTTAGGGGGGGTCAAAATAAGGGTATGACATAATCCTATTAAAATTGAGCTAATGAGGTTAAAGTTAACATTCAAAGTAATTGAATTTGGAAAGCATATATTTATACAATTTATATAGAATTTGAAGAGTAATAAGAGCGTTCTATAAAACTAAATATGAATACTAGATAAAATTTATAAATTTAAGACTTAAATGATAAGATGTAATATAGCATGACACATAAGAAAACGGTAACTTCTAAATATTCATTTCTATCTTAATTATAAGTAAGTATTGTTTTGCTTAAATTCATTGAATAATTGAAATAACGGAACTATATATAGACCAGTAAGTTTGACAAAACAAATCAAATATATAGTGAAATTTTACACAATGACTCTTCGATTCAATCACCTTTCTCTATTCTGTTTCTTAAGCATTGTCATGGTTTTTCTTTCATTAGGTAATGAAATAATGTTAGCTTAAATTTCTTTTTTTAACCATATAGATTAATTAACTTTAATTTGATTGCAGCATCTGTGAATTCTGAAAATTGCTTCGGCACATGCCAGGATTTAGCAAACTCTCCACTATGTAATAAAGATTGCATTGCTAAGGGTTTCAAATCTGGTGGATGTGTGTATAACACTCCAAATGTTGCGACTTGTTGTGCCAATGATAATTAAGAACGAGTTATTGTAAAATTATAACCATCAAAATAATAAATAAATACATTTCCATTTTCAATTATATGTTATTTTAATAAAAATGGTTGTTTGTAATTATAAATTATTTACTTCTATTTTTATTATATTCTCAATTATTTATTATTATTTGTTTACAATTATTATGGAAATCCATGTGAGAATTATCTGTTTGGAGAATTGAAGTTGGATATTTTTTTTCTCGCGAGGACGGGGATGGATGGAAAAGTTTTCTCGATGACACTTGGTGGCGGGGATTGGGAAAATATTATTCTCCCCCTAGATTTCCCGACTCCGACCATATTATTTAACTTTTATATTTTGTATATTATATAATATATATAACTATAAAAGTTTATATAAAAAATATTAATGTATTAGAAAATGAAGAGTCATCAGTGTAATATTTTATTTTTATATGTTAATGTATAATAATGTATTGTTTCACTATCCAAGTTCCTAATTCTAGAAAGTGCATCCAGTACATAAAATGTACACACGAAGGCCATTGTCCTTTCTCAATTATCTTTGTCTCCTCCATTCATCATCTTCTCTATTCTCTTCATCATCACAACAACCACTCTTTTTGTTCATTGTGCTTATGGTAATTACTCTTCAAATATATTAACGAAATACTAGTGTCATAATTTTGTTCTAAAAGTATAGAGATTTTCTTAAGATTAGATCTCCGTGGATCTCTGTGGGGATTGGGGGAAATATCACCCTGCGGTGGAGATTGGGGATGGGGAACCAATTGGGGGGTGGGGCGGGAACGGGGAAGCATCCTCTGGGCATTCCCTGCCCCGTTGACATCCCTACCTAGGAACAAGAGGTTGATAAACAAAAAAAATATTTATCTTGACTTCATAGGCGAGGTAAGGAAAAGCTTCATGAAAACTACCCACTTTTCCCCTGGATAAAGTTTGATCGAGAGAAATATTGTATTGATTATTGATTCGATCCTCAACAACAATATTTTTGTATTTTTAAATCTAGAAAGTGCACGCCACTATACCTCTCACTTGTTGGTAATTTAAGGTGGAAAATATGTATTTACGCTACACCAAAAAGAACATATAATAGCGCCTTTTTAGATTTTAATAGCACTTAAAAGCGCTATTAATTCTCCCGCTATTAAAAATCTGAAGGATAGAAAAACACTTAGAAAGGGGGGGTTGAATAAGTGTAGTCTTAAAACTTGAACGATAAAAATAAATTGCACAGGTATTTTTATCCTGGTTCGTTGTTAACTAAACTACTCCAGTCCACCCCCACGGAGTGATTTACCTCAACTGAGGATTTAATCCACTAATCGCACGGATTACAATGGTTTTCCACTTAGTCCGCAACTAAGTCTTCCAGAGTATTCTGATCACAATTTGATCACTCCAGGAACAACTGCTTAGATACCCTCTAAGACTTTCTAGAGTTTCCTGATCAACACGATCACTCTAGTTACAACTGCTTAGATAACCTCTAAGACTTCCTAGAGTATTTTGATTAACCGATCACTCTAGTTCCTTACAACTTAATGTAATCAATTCTAAGAGTATTACAAGTGCTTCTGAAAAGCTATAATCACAACTGTGATATTTTTCTTAACGTTTAAGCTTAATCTCACTAATATATTACAACAGCAATGTAGTGAGCTTTGATGAAGATGAAGTTTCTGAGCTTTGAATTGAACAGCGTTTCAGCAAGTTAATATTCACAGAATTTGATTCAGAGTTGTTAACCTTGCTTCTCATCAGAACTTCATACTTATAGGCGTTTTAGAAGATGACCGTTGGATGCATTTAATGCTTTGCGTGTTCCGTATAGCATTGCATTTAATGTTTCACGCTTTTGTCAACTACCTCGAGCCTTGTTCACGCTGTGTCTACTGACGTTGCCTTTAATAGCTTCCAACGTTCCTTTTGTCAGTCAGCGTAGCCTGCCACTTGTACTTTCTTCTGATCTGATGCTTGTGAATATAGTATTTGAATATCATCAGAGTCAAACAGCTTGGTGCATAGCATCTTCTTGTCTTTTGACCTTGAAGTGCTTCTGAGCGTGATACCATGAGAACTTCAGTGCTTCTGCTTCTGATCTCAAGTTCTTCTGATGCTTCCATAGACCCATGTTCTGATTTTGCCTTGACCATCTTCTGATGTCTTGCCAGACCATGTTCTGATGTTGCATGCTGAACCTTCTGAGACAAAGCTTCTGAGCGCTGATTTGTGCATACTCTTTATATATTTCCTGAAAGGGAAATTGCAATGTATTAGAGTACCACATTATCTCACACAAAATTCATATCCTTGTTATCATCAAAACTAAGAATATTGATCAGAACAAATCTTGTTCTAACAATCTCCCCCTTTTTTGATGATGACAAAAACATATATAAATGATATGAATTTGCGATCAGAAAGAGCAGACGGCTAAAGACAAATTACACAGCTATAGCATAAGCATGTGAATATGTCTCCCCCTGATATTAACAATCTCTCCCTGAGATGAATAATCTCCCCCTGAAATAAATACTCGAAGAACTTTAATAATAAAAGACTTCCCTGATTATTTCGGTAGAGACGATCACATAAGCTTCTCTCTTTTGATGATTCATAGCTTCTGACTTCTGCTTCCATTGGACAGCTTCAGAACTTGAATTTCTTTGATCTTTAGAACATTCGCAGCTTCTGATCTCTGCTTCCCTCGGATAGCTTCAGAGCTTTGAATTTCTTCTTACATCACTTCATGCTAGATTGTATCAGAACATTGTTGAATGTACCAGAGCATCATCAGAGCATCTCTACATCCTGAAATGTTACAGAACAAAACTAACCGACAAAAGTCAGCATGAATGAGTTAGAACATAATATGTGTATCAGAACACAAAATATGCATCAGAGGCATATAAGCCATATAGAATATATCAGATCCAATAGACAATGTATCAGATCAAATAGACAATGATTTGGATCATATTCTATTATCAGAATTTCTGATCATTCTTCTTTCTTGCTTCTGATTCTGAAGCTTCCTAGCACTCATCTTGCTTCAAGAATCCAAGAGCTTGATTCATCTTGTTGCTTCTTATGTTGATCTTGAATCTTTGATTCCTGCAACAACACAACTAAAAACATAGAACTTTGCAAGTTCTGTTAGTAAATGTGAGGCCTTTTTACTCGGTAACTGATAATATTAATCAGATCATTTATCATATATTTTCTCCCCCTTTTTGTCATAACATCAAAAAGCATAAAAGATTCAGATGTAAAGCAAGAGACAAAGGAAAGAAACATAAATAACTTTTCATTGATTTCAACAAGAAGGATTACAAAAGAGGAATGCAGGAAACAGATGCAACAAGAAAAGAAAACTACAAAGACTTAAAGCCTAAGACTCTATCCTACGCAAAGCTGCGCAAACAACTCAAGAACCCTCTGGTCTTCAGTTTGTTCAGCCATGAAAGCTTGAAAAACTCTTCATGCCTGTCCAGACTAGAACCTCCACTGTAGGAGAGATCCAAGAGACCAAAGAGGAAGTGAGGGACAGTTCACAGAGAGGGAGCTAATGTTGCAAACGGGCTCCAATGACTCAAGAAGGTCTTCTTCCTTTGGACGAATGTTGATAACACCCTTGAAGAAGAGATCTGTCTTGAAAGAGATTTGGAGAGCCATCCCAAGATATGCTTCACATCCGGTAACTGATTAACCCTTCCATCCATTCTCATTGAGTTGAAAGGATGCATGATGAACTCTAGGTTGAAGATGAATGAACTAGGGTTTTTGCCAAAGAAAAACTTTGTTGGACAAGAGAGAAAAAGAAGGAGAAAGAGAAAGATTACCAAGACTTATTGAAAAGATGCAACGAAATGAAGAAATAAATAGAGGAAAAGAAATTGAAACGATCGAGGAATATAAAAAGAAAAGTAATAAACTGAAATGATGAATAGCATTTAATGTTACGTGACGGAGGAGAGATAATAATGACAAAAGACGAGATTTTCACAGTTACCTAAGTAGACGTCCCCTCAACTGAACGCACGCTTGTCCAGAAATAGTGAACACGTGTTTACCATCTGGATAGCCAGTTACAACTGTTTTGCTTTTTAAGAGATTCTGAATCATCTTAGACAATGAAACGTTAGTAATAACAGAATCATAATTTCTAATTGATTTCAATTAGAACTTCTTATAAAAAATCCAATTTCATTTCAGAAGATACTCATACATAAGATCTTCTCATCTTCTCATTCAGGGCATAAATCCATACTGATATTCTTCAGAATGAACTTAAACCTATCTTCAGCAAGGGTTTTGTAAAGATATCTGCCCATTGATGGTCTGTATCCACAAAGTTTAAAGATATAACACCCTTCTGAACATAGTCCCTTATGAAATGATGTTTAATCTCAATATGTTTAGCTTTTGAATGTAAAATAGGATTCTTAGATAAACATATAGCAGAAGTATTATCACAGAAAATAGGAATGTTACTCTCATATATCTGATAATCTTCCAGCTGACTTCTCATCCAGAGCATTTGTGTGCTACAACCAGCAGCAGCAACATATTCTGCTTCTGTTGTTGAGAGAGCAATAGTAGCTTGCTTCTTGCTGTACCATGAGATCAGATGACTTCCAAGAAATTGACAACTTCCAGAAGTACTTTTCCTTTCAATTCTATCTCCAGCATAGTCAGCATCACAGAATCCTACTAAGTTGTAATCTTTGGATCTTCTGTAAACTAAACCAACATTAGTAGTACCTTTCAGATACCTCAGAATTCTCTTAACCGCAGTTAAATGAGATTCTCTCGGATCTGATTGGAATCTATCACACAAGCAAACACTGAATAGAATGTCAGGTCTAGAAGCAGTTAGATATAAAAGAGATCCAATCATACCTCTGTACAACTTCTGATCTACCTTCTTACTTACCTCATCCTTACCCAGTACACATGTAGGATGCATAGGAGTTTTGGCTTCTTTGCTTTCAGAAAGATTAAACTTCTTCAGAAGTTCTTTCACATACTTCGTTTGATGAACATAGGTTCCATCAGAAGTTTGGTTGATTTGAATCCCAAGGAAATACTTGAGTTCTCCCATCATGCTCATTTCAAATTCAGCCTGCATAGACTCAGCAAACTCCTTTCCAAGTGTAGCATTAGATGTTCCAAAGATAATATAATCAACATATATTTGACAAATTAAAATATCCTTTTTAAATGTTTTACAAAAGAGAGTAGTGTCCACTTTTCCTCTAGTGAAATCATTTTCCAGAAGGAAAGAACTCAAACGTTCATACCAAGCTCTGGGAGCTTGTTTCAATCCGTATAATGATTTTTTTAATTTGAAAACATGATTTGGAGACATGGAGTCTTCAAAACCAGGAGGTTGGTGAACATAAACTTCTTCATCTATATAACCATTTAAGAAGGCACTCTTGACATCCATCTGATAAAGAGTGATGTTATGTTGAGTGGCAAAGGAAATTAATAGCCGAATAGATTCTAACCTGGCCACTGGTGCAAAGGTTTCTGTATAATCAATCCCTTCTTGCTGACTATAACCCTGAGCAACCAGTCTGGCTTTGTTTCTTACCACTTCACCTTTCTCACTTAGCTTGTTTCTGAAAACCCACTTAGTACCGATGATGTTAAATCCTTTTGGTCTAGGAACCAAGTCCCATACATCATTCCTTGTAAACTGATTTAGTTCTTCTTGCATGGCAATTATCCAGTCTGGATCTTCTAGAGCTTGATCAACAGAAGTTGGCTCGATTAAAGAAATAAGACCTAATTGACATTCTGCATTGTTCTTAAGGAATGCCCTTGTTCTGATGGGATCATCTTTCTTTCCAAGAATTACATCTTTTGAATGAGCTGAGGCAAGTCTAGGTGATCTTCTGACTGATGGCTCTTCAGAAATCCTGAGATTCTCTAAAGATGCAGCAACTTGATCTTCTGATCATTGCTTCTGAGACTGCCAGCTTCTGCAGCATTGCTTCTTGGTTCTACAGCTTCTGATATATCAATATCAAAATCTGCAAAATTCTCAAACTGCTTTGGTTTTTCAAGACCAAGCTTATCATCAAACCTGATATTGATTGATTCTTCTACAATCAATGTTTCAGTATTGTATACTCTGTAGCCTTTAGAACGTTCAGAATATCCAAGAAGGAAACATTTTTGTGCTTTAGAATCAAACTTACCAAGATGATCTTTAGTATTCAGAATAAAACATACACATCCAAAAGGATGGAAATATGAAATGTTGGGCTTTCTGTTCTTCCACAATTCATAAGGAGTCTTATTTAGAATAGGTCTGATAGAGATTCTATTCTGAATATAGCATGCAGTGTTAATTGCTTCTGTCCAGAAATGCTTAGCCATATTGGTTTCATTGATCATGGTTCTGGCCATTTCTTGTAGAGTCCTATTCTTTCGCTCTACAACTCCATTTTGCAGTGGAGTTCTAGGGCAAGAGAAATCATGGGCAATACCATTTTCTTTGAAGAACTCCTCAAAGAACCTGTTCTCAAATTCGCCACCATGATCACTTCTGACCTTTATGATTTTACACTCTTTCTCAGATTGAATCTGAGTGCAGAATTCAAAGAACACTGAATGAGACTCATCCTTGTGTTTCAAGAACTTTACCCATGTCCAGCGGCTATAATCATCAACGATGACTAATCCATATTTCTTCCCTCTGACAGATGTTGTTTTGACTGGGCCAAACAGATCAATGTTTAAGAGTTCTAACGGCCTTGAGGAAGAAACAACATTCTTAGGCTTGAATGCAGGTCTGGAGAACTTGCCCTTCTGACATGCTTCACAGAGAGCATCTGATTTGAATTTCAGATTGGGGAGTCCTCTGACCAGATTTAGTTTATTAATCTGAGAAATCTTTCTCAAACTAGCATGTCCTAATCTTTTGTGCCAGACCCATTGCTCTTCAGAAACAGACATAAGACAAGTCACCTTCTGATTCTTAAGATCCTGAAGATCTGTCTTATAAACGTTGTTCTTTCTCTTGCCTGTAAATAGGATTGAGCCATCCTTCTGACTTACAGCCTTGCAAGACTTTTGATTGAAGATTATATCATAACCATTGTCACTTAATTGACTTATGGACAATAAGTTATGCGTTAATCCTTCAACAAGAAGTACATTAGTTATGGAAGGAGAGTTACCAAACTTTATAGTTCCAGAGCCAATGATTTTGCCCTTCTGATCTCCTCCAAACTTGACTTCACCACCTGGTTTAAGTACCAGGATTTGGAATGTAGACCTTCTTCCCGTCATGTGTCGCGAGCACCCAGAGTCCAGGTACCATGACATTTTGCTGTTTGTCCTCTTTTCCGCCAAAGATATCTGCAACAGAAATTATCTTCTCCTTAGGTACCCATAATTTCTTGGGTCCTTTTTTTGTTAGTTCTCCTCAAGTTCTGATTGAACTTGGGTTTAGCAAAATATTTAACAGGAGGATCAGTATGATACTTCTTATTCTGAGTTCCATGATATTTCTTAGGTTGTGTCACATGCTTCTTGGTATGTGTTATGTGAAAACTTTGTGCATGTGATGTGGGCTTAATATCATGGGAGTGGCCAAATTTAAATTGGTTATACAGAGGCTTGTATGATATTTTCATATCATCCACAGATTCAAGCTTGTATGGGATTTCACCCTTATAACCAATGCCAACTCTCTTGTTCCCAGACACAGCATATATCATAGAAGCTAGCTGACTTCTGCCAATACTTCTAGATAAGAACTTCCTGAAACTTAAATCATATTCTTTCAGAATATGATTCAGATTGGGAGTGGATTTTTCTGAATTAGAAGGAGATCCAACATTATTGGATAATTTTAAAACTTTTTCTTTTAATTCAGAATTTTCCAACTCAAGCTTCATAGTTTCAAATTCAAATTGCTTTTTCAGCTTTTTGTATTTGATACTAAGATGAGCTTTTAATTCAAGAAGCTCTGTTAGACTGGAAACTAGCTCTTCTCTAGATAGTTCAGAAAATACCTCTTCAGAATCTGATTCTGATGTAGATTCTGATCCATCATCTTCTGTCGCCATCAGCGCAAAGTTTGCCTGCTCTCCTTCAGAGTCTGATCCTGATTCTGATTCAGAGTCATCCCATGTTCCCATAAGACCTTTCTTATTATGAAACTTCTTCTTGGGATTCTCCTTCTGAAGTTTTGGACATTCATTCTTATAGTGTCCAGGCTCATTGCATTCATAGCACATGGCCTTCTTCTTGTCAAATCTTCTGTCATCAGAAGATTCTCCACGTTCAAATCTCTTTGAACTTCTGAAGCCTCTGAACTTCCTTTGCTTGCTCTTCCAGAGTTGGTTTACCCTTCTGGAGATCATGGACAGTTCATCTTCTTCTTCAGATTCTGATTCTTCAGGATCTTCTTCTCTAGCCTGAAAGGCGTTAGTGCATTTTTTGATATTTGATTTTAATGCAATAGACTTACCTTTCTTCTGAGGCTCATTTGCATCAAGTTCAATCTCATGACTCCTCAGGGCACTGATCAGCTCTTCCAAAGAAACTTCATTCAGATTCTTTGAAATCTTGAATGCAGTCACCATTGGACCCCATCTTCTAGGTAAGCTTCTGATAATCTTCTTTACATGATCAGCCTTGGTGTAGCCTTTATCCAGAACTCTCAATCCAGCAGTAAGAGTTTGAAATCTTGAAAACATCTTTTCAATGTCTTCATCATCCTCCATCTTGAAGGCTTCATACTTCTGGATTAGTGCAAGAGCTTTGGTCTCCTTGACTTGAGCATTTCCTTCATGAGTCATTTTCAAGGACTCATATATGTCATAGGCCGTTTCCCTGTTAGATATCTTCTCATACTCAGCATGAGAGATAGCATTCAACAAAACAGTCCTGCATTTGTGATGATTTTTGAATTATTTCTTTTGATCATTAGTCATTTCTCTTCTCGTGAGCCTTACACCAGTAGCTTTAACAGGATGTTTGTAACCATCCAACAGAAGATCCCATAGATCAACATCTAGACCAAGAAAGTAACTTTCCAGTTTATCTTTCCAGTATTCAAAGTTTTCACCATCAAATACTGGTGGTCTAGTATAACCATTGTTACCATTTCCGTTGTATTGCTCAGCAGAGCCAGATGTATATGTGTGTTCATCACCAACCATCTTTTACTGAAGCGTTTTTCTCTTCCTGAATCTTTTCTAAACACGGTTAAGTGCTTGCACCTTAGAACCGGCGCTCTGATGTCAATTGAAGGATAGAAAAACACTTAGAAAGGGGGGTTTGAATAAGTGTAGTCTTAAAACTTGAACGATAAAAATAAATTGCACAGTTATTTTTATCCTGGTTCGTTGTTAACTAAACTACTCCAGTCCACCCCCACGGAGTGATTTACCTCAACTGATGATTTAATCCACTAATCGCACAGATTACAATGGTTTTCCACTTAGTCCGCAACTGAGTCTTCCAGAGTATTCTTATCACAACTTGATCACTCCAAGAACAACTGCTTAGATACCCTCTAAGACTTTCTAGAGTTTCCTGATCAACACGATCACTCTAGTTACAACTGCTTAGATAACCTCTAAGACTTCCTAGAGTATTCTGATTAACCGATCACTCTAGTTCCTTACAACTTAATGTAATCAATTCTAAGAGTATTACAAGTGCTTCTGAAAAGCTATAATCACAACTGTGATATTTCTCTTAACGTTTAAGCTTAATCTCACTAATATATTACAACAACAATGTAGTGAGCTTTGATGAAGATGAAGTTTCTGAGCTTTGAATTGAACAGCGTTTCAGCAAGTTAATATTCACAGAATTTGATTCAGAGTTGTTAACCTTGCTTCTCATCAGAACTTCATACTTATAGGCGTTTGAGAAGATGACCGTTGGATGCATTTAATGCTTTGCGTGTTCCGTACAGCATTGCATTTAATGTTTCACGCTTTTGTCAACTACCTCGAGCCTTGTTCACGCCGTGTCTACTAACGTTGCCTTTAATAGCTTCCAACGTTCCTTTTGTCAGTCAGCGTAGCCTGCCACTTGTACTTTCTTCTGATCTGATGCTTGTGAATATAGTATTTGAATATCATCAGAGTCAAACAGCTTGGTGCATAGCATCTTCTTGTCTTCTGACCTTGAAGTGCTTCTGAGCGTGATACCATGAGAACTTCAGTGCTTCTGCTTCTGATCTCAAGTTCTTCTGATGCTTCCATAGACCCATGTTCTGATTCTGCCTTGACCATCTTCTGATGTCTTGCCAGACCATGTTCTGAAGTTGCATGCTGAACCTTCTGAGACAAAGCTTCTGAGCGCTGATTTGTGCATACTCTTTATATATTTCCTGAAAGGGAAATTGCAATGTATTAGAGTACCACATTATCTCACACAAAATTCATATCCTTGTTATCATCAAAACTAAGAATATTGATCAGAACAAATCTTGTTCTAACAAAATCGACTACCTATAATAGCATTTATTGTTGTAAAATATATATATTTTTTAAATATTATTGTGACATAATCTATATGCACATATGTAACAAGACAAGAACGTTTTACTTTATACATACAAAATTACATTCTTTACAAAATATGTAATAGAACCTAATATACACATATCTAAAATGGTACACAAAAGAGACTATATAGATATTTGATAACATAACTCAAATGACAAAACCAAATGATATGAAGGAACTTGCCCAACATAAACATAAACGAGTGTCATTTATATCTTATTGAGGGAATGGTGTTAGGTCGTTAGACACCCATTAGTTTAGTATGTTAGGTTTCATTATAAATAGCATACTAGTCTCTCATCATTGCATACTGCAAATCCTAATTTAGGGTGAGAGAGTTATTTGTAATTCTTGTAACTTGTAATCTTGGTTTAAGGAGAAAGGAAAGAATATCAGTTATAACCAATCCTTGTTGTTCTTCGTGTTTATCATCTTTTCTACCCTTGTGTGTTTCTTGATCTTAAAGAAACAATTTACCCTTTATTCATCAAGCCATTCTTTGTTAGAACAAGAATTGTTATGATCAATATTATGTATTTTGATGATAACATTACTAAATTTTCTTAATGTTATAAATGAATGACACTTTCTTAAAATTTAGATGTAATTTTTTCATACAAAATTAATTATACTCCTTAAATTGTGCAAATATTTTATTTATTATTAGACAACAATATTTATTTATATTAAATATACTTAGATAATCCATCTTGATTATCCATTGTTTATGACCGTTTTAATATATTATTATATATTACTTTGATAAAAATTATTTTTGTGCATTAAAATAATCAACTTAAAAATACCAACAAGGGCTGATAAGTGAAAATAATCATCTTAAAAATAATTATTAATTTTTTAAACATTATCGACGTAATTTTCATTCGTTTATTAATTTGTCAATTATTAATTTAAAAATAAAATTTAAAATTTAAAATAAATTAAATATATCTTTTATAAAGAAATATACACATCTTATCTTAATCTTAATATATATAAATGCAAGGTTGTCATGATGGCAACCCTAGCCACATGTCACCTTGATAACCACTCTAAACACAAATTTTAGCCACATGTCACCTTTGTAGCAACTCTCAACACAAACCCTAATTTATATTTTTACTAATTTGTCCCTACATTGAAAAATAAATAATAATAATAATAACTATAATAATAATAATAAACATAATAAAAATAATAACAATTATATTTATAACAAAAATAATAATAATATAATATTCAACCACCACTATTAATAATAATAATATAAAATAATAATAATAATAATAATATAATATTCAACTACCACTATTAATAATAATAATATAAATAATAAATTATAATATCATATTCATCTAATAATAAAATAGTAATAATATAATATAATATAATATATTATATAATATAATATTTAACTACCACAATTAAAAATACTATTATTTATAAAAAATATAACTATTTATCTATTATGCACTCAGCTATAATATTTTACACTATATTAATAATTATTAGAAATATATAAATAACACAATTATCTAACAATATAACAAAAATATATATGTTAAATAATTGAAGTAGAAAAAATATTATAAAAATAATAATTTAAAAACAGAACTAAAGATTAACTGATATAATAGTTTAAAATGTATTAACATTTTATGTTATTAGTTTATAATATAATATCAAAAAATTTAAATATTGTATTTAAATATAAATTTTATTAATAAATAAATTTTAGAATTCGAAGTTTGAAGTGATAAAATAAAAAAAGAATCTTAAAAGGTATATTTTGATGTAATATTATTTTTAAACTCTACAAATAATATGTTTTTAGTTAATATCAATAAAGTTTATAATAACTATTTTACACACATTTTTAGAAAAATATAGTAATTTAGAGTTTATATAAAGTAACAAATCATTTTAATTATTAGAAATTTATGAGGAATAAATGAAATAATAATATAACAATATAATATATATATATATATATATATATATATATATATATATATATATATATATATATATATATATATATATATATATATATATATTAAAGAATTGAAGTAGAAAAAATATTTTAAAAGTAATAACTTAAAAAAGAACTAAAGATTAACAGGTATAATAGTTTAAAATTCATTAACATTTTATTTTAATACTTTATAATATGATATACAATTTTTTTTTAATCATTGTATTTAAATATAAGTTTTATTAGTAAATAAATTAGAGATATCGAATTTTGAAGTGATAAAAAAAATGTTTAAAGTTATATTTTAATCTAATATTATTTTTAAAATCTACAAATAATATTTTTTGGATAATACCAATAAAGTTTTTAATAACCGTTTTAGACATATTTTTAGAAAAATGTAGTAATTTAAAATTTATATAAATTAACCAATCATTATATTTTTACTCAATTTATTTTATTGAAAAATGTATTTCAATAATATTTACTAACTTATATATTTTTTTCTTTTAGTTTTTAATGTTATCATCATTGTATTTTAATTACAATTTATTTTTGGAACAAAAATCAGTTACAATTTTTATAATTATTGCAAAAATTAATATTTATAAAATGAATAGTTTTATGAAACGGCCAATAATAATATCATTTAATCGAGTCATTTTATTTTCTACCTTAAATAGATAAACTTTTGTCACTTTCTTCCTCACACGTATATTTTAGAATTCATGCATAACCTGACAAACACATGGAACGTAGTCTCTTGCAATCATCTACTATTCTTCGCCGATTCAAAAAAAGAATTTATTTTTGTATCTTTATCTTATAATCCAATCCAAAATCTCTTGGATGGTTTCATCTTTTTTACATCTATTCAAATCTATTTCATGTCCATGTTTTTCCGAATAAATTTTATTTTATCATTTTGATCGTATTTAAATTTATTTCATATATATTATTTTGATCATATTCAAATTAATTTATACTCGTATTCATATTTTGTAATATAATTTCGAATTATAATTTTGTAGGTTTTGCAATTTGAATGAGAGTCTAATCGGCAGAAGTTCCTACAAACAACAATCTTAGCATCAATTTTGAAATATACGTCTCTTGCAATCATCTAGAGAATCTAAATTCTAGAAAAAATAATATATATGCTTATGTTAAGATGTTTTTATTTTTTGTATTGATTTTTAATTTTTTTTAATTTAATTTCCTTTGTTTTTTTATTTAAATCCTAGAAACAATAATATATACGTTTATGTTAATATAATTTCTAATTATAATTTTGCAGGTTTTACAATTTGAATGAGAGTCTAATCCGCACAAGCTCCTACAAATAACAATCTTAGAATCAATATTGAAATATATGTATCTTACAATCGTCTAGAGAATCTAAATTCCAGAAACAATAATATATTTGCATATGTTAAGATGTTTTTATTTTTTGTATTGATTTTTAATTTTTTTAAATTTAATTTCCTTCCTCCTTCTTCACAATTCTAGAATGACATTACTTATGTTTTCTTTAGAATATAAATATATGTTGTTTAGTATTCTTATAATAAAGATGCACATAAATTTATAGGCCTTCCAATTTAAAAGTTTGTAGGCGTCTATGAATAACAATCTTTTAATGAATATTAAAATATACGATTTTTACAATCATTCATTAATTTGGATAACCAAATTTCTATAACAATAATACATATGATTTCGCCCACATATAACCATACCAATTATATTATTATTTTTGTTTAATTTTCGTCTTCCACTTATTATTTCTTTCGAATATAACCATACCAAATAGATTAGGACTTCTTCCACTTATCATTTTTCTTTGAATTAATTTCCTTAATCTTAATTTCAAAATGTTTTTGTGGTACATCAACATCGAATGGTTGATGTTGTCATTCTTTATAAATATATTCTATTCGTTTATGACAAACTATTTCTAACAATCAAGATTCTTACACTATAATTAGTACATATTGATAATATTTAATTATCATTTTAATTTTTATGAAGTTTTGTTTCTTATTTCTTTCTAATTGTAATACTAACCTAAATTTCTATTAAACCATTAATGACTTATTAAAAATATTAAAATATCTTTCTCACTATTTATGATTATTTATCAATTTAAATTGTAACTCTAAAAAAATAAATTTCATTGTACTATACTAATGACATTATCAATCAATGAAAATTCTCTATAATAATATTCAAATATTATAATAAACTCATATATAAAATAATATTTGAATAAACTCATTAGAAAAAAAATCTTATGAGCATATAATAAAGTGATCCTCTATATTCTTTTTAAAATTTAACTTTTTCTCAAATATCTGTTTATAAAACTACATATAATAATTACTTAAATAAAATCATTTAAAAAAATTCCGAAAACAAATAAATAATCTAAAATTTTGAAGTTTAAAATAATAATAATAATAATAATAATAATAATAATATATTATGGGTCAACCGCGCAACGCGCGGGTTATATACTAGTTATATGAATGTAAATAAAGATTATAGGATCATTATTTCAAAATACTTAACCATTTTATATACAATGAAGTTTTTTTTAGGGTTAAATGACTTTTGCCCCCTGTCATATATGCATGTTTTTGGTTTACCCCTCTTAAATTTTTTTTCCGCAGACCTTAAAATGAAAACTTCTACATTAAAGCCCCTGTTCTATGTTCTATGACATTGAGTCGACTCAAGTGAGAACACTTTATTTTTATGAGAAATGAGAACAATGAATCACAATCATTAAATTTTGATTTGTTGATTTTAGGCTAAATTACAGTTTTGGTCCCCTATTTTAGGTTTTTCACGATTTTGGTCCCCCTATTTTCTTTTTAAACAGTTTTGATCCCCCATCCCAATTTTGTCCATGAATAGTGCATGAACAGTACATGTCCGTACATGTCCGTACATGAACAGTACATGTTCGTACATGAATAGTACATGAACAGTTGCATCAAAATTGGGATGGGGGACCAAAACTGTTTAAAAAGAAAATAGGGGGACCAAAATCGTGAAAAACCTAAAACAGGGGGACCAAAAGTGTAATTTAGCCTTGATTTTAATGAATTGGATTGGTTTCTCTTTCTATGTTAATTTAAAATAAATATTAAGTATGATAGAAAGAGAAACCAATCCAGTCCATTAAAATCAACAAATCAAAATTTAATGGTCGTGATTCATTGTTCTCATTTCTCATAATAACCAAGTGTTCTCACTTGAGTCGTCTTTTATATGGGAGCGTATCCGGTGAGAACTAATATTTATGTGAGAAACATGAACTATTAATATCAATCGTTGGATTTCATTTACGTTTAAGATTTAAAAATTTTAATATGAAGATCACCTCATTGAATTTTATCTATTATGATCAATATTTAAACTTTCCATATGAAGAAATTCTTACTGAAAATAATTTTACTTGATGAATTAATCATTATTAAAATATTTTTTATAATTATATTTAATTTTAGGATACAAATATAAAATATAATTCAAATCTATTTAGTATTTTTATTTGAAATTAAAATTATCTAAAACTATAAATCTTTTTCAAGACTAAAAACATAATCCCAAAATATTTTTTTTAAAATAAAATTAATTTTGAAATAATCATAAACATAAATTGAATACTCATCTTACTAGTATTGAAATTACTTTTAAATAAATATGTCATAAATCTCATTAAAAATATTAACTCTAAAAAATTAATTAAATTAAAAAAATTATGTTAAAGCTATATCTTGCATATTATAAAATTATATTTTTATAATTTATTTTGATAAATTAATTGTTATAGACTTATTTTGAAAACCATACAAGCATCACAATGTTTTAATAACAATTTAATCATCGTAATAACATTTACTAAAATTTCTTTTATAATAATCGCTTAGCTCATTTATGAAATTATTCCAAAAGAAAATTTCTGAAAAATAAAATTAGTTTTAAAATAATCAAAAACATAAATGTTTTACTCATTTTACTTGTATTTAAATTATTTTTAAATAAAACTATGTCATATAAATTTCTTTAAAAATATTAACCCTTTAAATTAGTTTGATTTTAACACAATAAAAAACTATATATTTCATATTATAGAATTTTACTTTTATAATTTATTTTGATAAATTAATTGCTGTAAACTTACTTTAAAACCAAACAAGTCTTCCAATATTTTAATAACAATTTAATTATCGTAATAAAATTTACTAAAAAAATAATCTTACACTAATGTCTAATGACATAGCTCATTCCTTAAATTATAATTTTTCTTAAATTTCTTACTTCATAATATTTAGTAAATATTGAACCATGTTTAAATTGGTATTAAATCATTGGGAAGCTTGTTCGGTTTTTAAAATAAGTCTACAACAATTAATTTATCAGAATAAATTACAAAAATATAATTTTATAACATGCAAGATACAACTTTAAAATATTTTTTTAATTTAATTAAATTTTAAGAGTTAAGATTTTTAAAGAAAATTATCATATATTTATTTAAAAATAATTTTAATACTAGTAAGATGAGTATACAATTTATGTTTATGATTATTTTAATATTTATTTTATTTAAAAAAAAAAATATTTTTGGATTATGTTTTTAGTCTTGAAAAATATTATTATAGTTTTAGATAATTTTAATTTCAAATTAAAATACTAAATATATTTGAATTATATTTTATCTTTATATCCTTAAATTAAGTATATTTATAAAAAAAATATTTTAATAATAATTAATTCATCAAGTAGAATTATTTTCTCTAAGAATCTCTTCATATGGAAATTTTAAATATTGAGCCTAACAGATAAAATTTTGTGAGGTGATCTTCATATTAACAATTTTAAATCTTAAACGTTAATGAAATCCAATAATTGATATTAATAGTTCTCGTTTCTCATATAAATATTAGTTCTCATTGGATACGCTCCCTATATATATATATATATATATATATATATATATATATATATATATATATATATATATTTATATATATATATATATATATATATATATATATATATTTATATATATATATATATATATATATATATATATATGGGATATATGATGACGTATCAAATGAAAATTTTGGCTATAATGATAGCCATTAATTCAAATCCAGTGGTTATTATTAAAAGTTCTCAGTTCTCATTATAGTCAAAGTTCTCATTTGATATATATATATATATATATATATATATATATATATATATATATATATATATATATATATATATATATATATATATATATATATATATATATATATATATATATATATATATGGAACATATCAAGTGAGAGCATTTTTTTAATGAGAGATGAGAGAAACAAATATCAACCATTGGATTCATCAAGAGAGAGAAATTAATAGCCACATTAATGCATTAACATTCTCTCTTGATGAATCCAATAGTTGATACTTGTTCTTCTCATTATAAAATGCTCTCACTTGATATACTCCATATATATATATATATATATATATATATATATATATATATATATATATATATATATATATATATATATATATATATATATATATATATATATATATATATATATATATATATATATAAAAGAAATAAAACGTGGCAGGAATGAGACAAGGAGTGCATCCAAACAAGAGCTTTACCATTGTCTATCGACTTCCTTCCTTCTCATTTCTCCAACATCTCATATCCTTCGCCGCTGTTTGTTTCTTCTTCTTTGTAAGTCCCAAATTTTACTTCTATTTTCTTTCTTTTCGTTTTTAATTACTCATTATTTTCCTCCGCATCCAAACACTGAATTAGGGTTCAATCGTTCTCGCATTCATTCATCAATGTCGAAAATTGTTTAGAAAAATCGAAATTGAGGGTTTTCTGAACAAGCCCTTTTTTCGTATTCCTCGTTTGGCTTCTAAAAATTCAAACTTTTTATAATTTGAGTCATGAAAACACTTTCAACTTTTATATCCATGATGTGAAATTGATTTTTCTCAGAAAAGGAATTGGGGTTGTTTTTGTGTAGAGATTTATAACTGCAAGTTAGAACCTTTGTCCATTATGAATTTTCTCTGTGGTGAATTAGGGTTAAGATCACTGTGATAGTGTGCTCCGAGTATTGAGGTACCATCAATTTGGAGGAAGCATTTGTTATAATTTAACTTAGGGAGTGTTTGGATTGGCTTAATTGATCTTATTACTAGCATAAGCACTTGTGAAGTCATTTGAGAAAGATTACGTATTTCGTAAGCTTTTCAAGGTAGCTTATGAAAATAGCTTGTAATTCAAGGTAGATTATTGTTCCTTAAGTTGGAATTTGTTTATGGTCAGGTTGGTTGAAAGGAGGATGCATTGAGAACAAGTTTTCTTTCAAGCTTGTTTGACATTTGTTTGTACCCGCGATGGATCAAGTTATGCAAGGTAGATTTCGAATTTGAATATTTGATGTATAATGTATAACTAATTATATATGGCAATGTTTCCCTTATAGATTAAGGGGAAGATCTCCATGGTTTTTTTAGAATGTAATATATTTGAGTTGCAGGTAATGAAATGGGGGATGATTCATCGATGAATTTAGACAACTCGAGGGCTAATTGGACTCCATCTCAAGACCGATATTTTCTTGAGCTTTTGCTGTCCCATGTTCACAGAGGCAACAAAACAGGCAAAGTGTTTACCAGATTAGCGTGGGTAGACATGACTGAACAATTTAATAATAAATTTGGGTTTAAGTATGATATAGATGTGTTGAAGAACCGTTACAAGCGATTCAAAAAACAATACTATGAAATAAAAGCAATAGTTAGTCAAAACGGATTCCAATGGGACGGGACACTAAACATGATCACTGCTAATGATAAAACATGGGAAGAGTATATTAAGGTACACACTGTCGTCAAATATTTCAAAACTGCTGAGAAACCTTTACGTTACAATTGTGATGTTTTTTATGTTGCAGGCCCACCCTGATGCTCATGTTTTTAGAAAAAAAGTTGCTCCGTGTTATAATGATCTATGCATAATCTATGGTCACGCAGTTGCTGATGGGAGATACAGCCTTTCATGTTTTGACGAAGGTTTTGAATACGAAGGTAAAAACAAATGAATTGTTCATTAAATATTATTGTTTAGCGAAATTCCTTGTAATCATTATTCATCAAATCCGTTCATAATGTTTAAATGGTTTTAACTTTTACTCAGAAAATGCTTCGAAAGAACGAGATGACCAGACTAGCACCGGTAAAGGAGTGGATGATCAGACTCCCCTTACTCATAGTCAAAGTAAAATAGACTGGTCTCCGATGATGGACCGAGTTTTTGTTGAACTTATGTTGGACCAGGTGCGTAAAGGGAACAAGGTTGGCCGTACATTCACGAGGCAAACATGGGGAGACATGGCTGAGTCATTTAATGATAGGTTTGGATGTCACTATGGTAAGGTTGTGTTGAAAAACCGTTTCAATGTCCTAAGGAGGCATTATTCATCTATAAATGTCCTCCTTGGCAAAGAAGGTTTCAGTTGGGACAAGACACAACACAAGGTTGTGGCTGATGACCAAGTTTGGCAAAAATGCATCAGGGTATGAACTGTTCTCAATTATTTTTATTTCTTTTTGTTGGTTTAGTTTTTAGTTTCTACTTCAGTCACCTACTTGTAATTGCAGGTAAATCACAAGTACCGGCTTTACAGAATTAAAAGCATGCCTTTTTATTCTGGCATGTGCATCGTATGTCGTGATGAAGCTCCTGCAGCTTGCAAGTCAAATCTTGAAAAGAAACCTTATAACGGCAAGAACTCTGTCCCAGACTCTAATGCATCAATGCATATAGGCGGTGAAAATGATTTTCTCGGAGATACTCAACCTCTCCCTTACGCAGCATTTCACACAGGTGATCAAAGTAATTATACCAAAGATACGCAACCTCTCCCTGATGCAACATTCCATATAGGTGGCGAAAATAATTTGACCGGGGATACTATTTCCCTGCCTCTCCCTTATGCAACATTGCATATAGACAGTGAAAATAATTTGATCAGAGATACTCAGCCATCCTCTAACCCAACTTTGAATCTAGGAAGTGGAAATAATTTTACCAGAGATACCATTATTCAGCCTTTCCATAATGCAGCATTGCATGTAGGTGGTGAAAATAGTTTTAGCAGAGATAACATTATGCAGCCTTTCCCTAATGAAGGATTGCATATCGGTGGTGAAAATAATTTTATTCGAAATACGATTAGTCAGCCTCTCCATAATGCAACATTGCAAATAGGGAGTGAAAGTAACTTTACTGAAGGAGCTCAGCCTCTGACGAACGCGGATAATGAAGGTGGTGAAAGGAACTCTATCAGAAAAACTCAGCTTCTGACGAATGCAGATAATGAAGGCGGTGAAAGGAACTCTACCAGAAAAACTCAGCCTCGACCGAATGCAGATAATGAAGGCGGTGAAAGGAACTCTACCAGAAAAACTCAGCCTCGACCGAGTGCAGATAATGAAGGCGGTGAAAGGAACTCTACCAGAAAAACTCAGCCTCCGGCAAACGCAGATAATGAGGATGGGGAAAGAAACTCTACCAGAAAAACTCAGCCTCCGAAAAATACAGATAAAGAACCATTGCTTGCGAGTGTTGGAAAAAACATTACTAGTCAGAAAAAAAGACATCAAACTAAAACCTCCCCGGCCTTGAATGTGCCGAAGAAAGCAAGAAACAACTATAACGAAGGAGTGTCAGTTGCCTTGAAACATATGGCAGTTGCAGTTACATCACTTTCCAATAAAACTAAGAAAGAAGATAATTTTTCTGTAGGCAATGTTATGACGGTGCTTCAGGCTATACCGGGCTTGGATGACGATCTGATATTAGATGCATGTGATTTTTTGGAAGACGAAAAAAGAGCAAGAATGTTTCTGGCGTTGGATTCGAATTTGAGAAAGAAATGGTTATTAAGAAAGCTTCGTTCATAATGATTGCTCAATTGTCTCTTCTTTGTTCATCTTTAGTCACTAGTAAAGTTTGTTTGTCAAATTCTGTTAAACTTCATCTTTTTGTCTGTGTTGATTAGAGTGGAGAGACCAGACATTGCAATGCAACTCATAAAGGGGTACCGTTCAATTTGTTTTGATCACTTTCCTCTTTTTCTTTTTATTTCTTTTCTAAATTTTTATATTTCATTTAATTTCACTCTCTTTCCCTTAGTAAATGATTTTTCCTTAGGAAATAATTTTATAATAGAAAGTGAGATTAAGAAAAGAGAAATAGGAATATGCACAACGTAAAATATTTTTACACTGTCAACCAATCACAACCATGTATCCAATTAAAACACAATTTTAATTCAAAAAAACTAATATGACATGGCAAGTGTAATGATTTTGATTGGTTGTATGTGTAAAGTTTGTTTACACTGTCAGTGCACTACCTTTAAACTCTTAAGAAAAGAGAAGCTAAATAGGTTATAAAAAAATAGGTTATAAAAAAATAGAAAGAACAAAAATTTAACTTTAGAGAGTTTTACTATTGTAAAATGTGTGGAATCTCAACTAACTCTTGTCGGGAATCTACTTTTGTCCTTTTTAAAAAATCCATCTGAATCCATTTTGTTCAAAATCTTTAATTTTTTTTTTTAAAAATAGAATATTTAATTTAGTTATTTTAATTAATACATTTTTATTATTTATATTAAACATTAAAATAACTTAAATAAAATTGGCAGGATAATTGAGTCAAATTACAAGTTTTTTTGGTTTTTTCAACTTTTTTAGTTTTTTTTAAACAAGAGGTGAATTTATAAGAGAACGAAGGTTCTTGAGACTGTAAGTATAAGAGTGCATCTAAGAGGGGGAGGGTGAATTAGGACCAATAAAAATTTCTGGTTTTATAGACACGGATGTAGTTATTTTTTTGGTTTGGTGCAAGTGTTTAGAGATGTGTTACTTTCTTTTCTGGTTACGATTTGTGAAAGCGATAAATACGGAAAAGTAAAGAACACAAAGATGTATACTGGTTCCCCTCATAGTCCGAGAGTATTCCAGTCCCTTTCAACATGAAAGAGATTTTACTATTGTTTGTAACTTGCACAAGACAAACCAAAACACCAAGAACAATCCTCTTAGATTTTCACAAAGTACACTAAGAGAACAATCCTCTCTTAATGACTTACTTGTTTCCAACAATACTGGACAACAAGATTTCACCAACAAGAACAATCCTCTTGGATTTACTAACTTGATTATGAGAACAATCATCTCACTAATCAAAAACTCTTGCTTCCAACAATATTGGATAATAAGTCAATAATAACCAAAAAATGGAAATATATTTGAGTAGAAAAGTATATGAATATGTATCAATCTATAAGAGAGATCTTCCATTCCAAGCAAGCAATTATCAATGATAGTATAGTGCTCAATGTTTATGACTTATGATATGAATTTTTTTGGACTTTGTATGAAACTTTAATGCAAAAAAACTCAATGTGAAAGTTTGAATATCAATAAGCACTTTGTATGAAATTTGAGAGAGTAAGTGTATATAATTGCAAATGGAAGAGGTGATAAAAAAATGATTTTAAAGGCTTATATACATGTTATAAACCCCTATGAATGAGTGTGTATGAAAGGAAATGATTCATGAAGGTTACCCATTCAAAACAAACCCATTGAATGGTGAAAATCTGCACCTTTTCGTGTGGTAATCAATTACTGATAAGTGGTAATCCATTACCACAAGCCAACAACTCTATTTTTGATATTTGAATACAGGGTAATCAATTACCAGTTTTGGCAATCTATTACTGGTAATCTGTTACCAATTTCCAGTAATCTGTTACTGACAGGATATTTAACACATGCATTTTTCTAAATGAAAGAGATTTTTAATTTGTAATGCAACTAATTTGGACCATGCATGCAAGTGGATATTTGGAGTAATTTGAGCACTAAGTTATCAATGTATATTGCATGCCTGTACCTCAATAAATCCAGATCAATGTTAGTCTTCAAAATATCATTCTTGAATAAGTTGAATTATTTGATGCTAGCTTTTACACATGATGAATCTTGAGTACTTGATTTGATTAAATGCACTTGAGGCTTTTTCCATACTTTTGCCATGATCATTTGATTATTACTTTGTCTTCATCAAAACAAAATAGATGGAGAGTCTTGACTTCACATTCTCCCCCTTTTTGATGATGACAAACCCTTGAAATTTGAAGTGCTTGGATCTCTTGAAAAACTTGAATCTCTTATGCGAATACTCCCCCTATCTTTGATAACTCCCCCTTGATCAAATCTCTCCCTTGATTCATATAGATTTTGCATCTTTCTTTTGGGCTGCAATAGTTAGAGATAAGCATACACATACACATATATATCTTCTCCCCTTTTGTAATTAGCAAAAAGGATGGGAAAAGACTTTTAAAATTGTAGATAAATTTATGAAAATAAAAACAATTTATACCTATGAGTTTTAACTCATGAGTGACTTCATCAAAACATTCATCTTTGGTGGATTTGATTTTGAAGCCTTTGTCACAAAGTCGACTTTTGCTTAGAAGATTTTTCTTTAGTCTTTCAACATCAAGTACATCTTTAAATGGATGTGAAAGTTAGTAATCCAACTTTGCCAATGCCAAGAATTCTTCCTTTAAGGTATTCCCCATATGAAATAATCCTTGGATTTTTAGAAATAGATTTAAAAGTTAGTTTATGTCTCTCATCAAATGCTTAGAACCACCACATATCAAAAACACCATAGATTTCAAGTGGTCCTCAAGCAAACCTACAAAACAAATTAAGTTTTATTTGGTGCCCAATGTGCTTTGAGTCCATCATAGTTAGTTCCTTTCTTATCTCACACATAATGACCACTTGCCACACTAAAAATTCTAACATAGCAAGCATTAGGTGTATGGCCACTTATACCACAATAAAAACATGTAGGAACAAAATCACTTCTATATTTAGGAACATAAGGTTTCTTTTTATGGAATCTTTTCTTAGGATGGTGATGAACCACTTTAGGCTTGTTAACTTTCTCTTGGGATGTTTGGTCACTAGTCTTAACAAAAATGGTTTTGTTAGAACTTGGTTTTGAGAACTTTAAATAACCAAGTCCACTTTATTCATTAGAGTATCTTTGTTGACTAAGGACACCTTCTAAACCAATTTGTCCTTTCTCATATCTTTCAAGGACTCTCTTCAATTGGAAAATTTGAAAAAAAAGTGATTCACAATTGTAACATGTAGATTTTTGTTTTTCTTTATCAACATATTGTTTTTTTTCAATCTCAAAATCTTATTGCATGGTATCAATTTTTTCTTCAAGAGATTTGATTTGTTTTTCTTGTGTTGATATGGTTATATATAGAATTTTGCATTCATTTAATAGTTCATTTATGGCACCTTGTGCATCATGATCAATAATGGAAAATTCATTACTAACCTCATCGTTCTCATCATCGGAATGATGTGAAGCTATCAATGCTGGATTTGCACTTTTGTCGCTATCCGAATCAGATGATGAACTTATCTCATTGTCTTCCCATGCAGCATAGCCTTTTTTATTTTTGAAGTCATTCTTGCCTTTGACACCACCATTCTTGGAAAGTTTAGGACAATCTGGTTTTATATGACCTTTCTTATCACATTCATAGCACGTGACATCTTGTGTTGAAGTGGAAGCCTCATTTTCCTGAAATGTTTCTTTCTCTTTACATGAGAGGATTTATCATTTTTACCAAAGAATTTACCAAGTATTTTAACAAGGATCATGAAATCTTTATCTTCCGCTGGAGGATTATCAAACACAGAGTCTACTTTCAAACCGATGCCTTAGGATTTTGTCTCTAGACTTTCATGCTTTTGAAGTCTTTCGAGTTCCGTTTCGTATTCTCGAAGTTTTTCGAACAATGTTGCGGAAGTCATTTTTGTTAGAGTCTTATTCTCGGATATTGTCGTTACCTTTGGTTGCCATTCTCTAGTTAAGGATCTTAGGACTTTAAGATTTTGTTCCTCGGTAGAGAATTTCTTTCTAAGAGCGTCTAAATGATTTATTAAGTGAAAAACTCTCTTTTGTAACTCAAGAATTGATTCTCCAGGATGCATTCTAAATAAATCGTATTCTAGACTCAAAGTATTTAGTCGAGATCTCTTAACTTCAACGGTTCCTTCATGAGTTTCTACTAACGTATCCCATATTTCTTTAGCCGTTGTACATGCCGAAACACGAAAGAACTCGTCCATGTTAAGTGCTCTTTGAAGAAGATTGATAGCCCTTTTGTCAGCAAGAACTTTTCTCCTATCATCGTTATTCCATGAGACTTTAGGTTTATCTGATGCAACGCCATCGACAACACTTGTAGGAACAAAAGGACCTTTTATGACAGCCTCCCATACTTCTTCTCCTTGTGCTTCTAAGTGAGCCTTCATACGAATTTTCCAAAAGTTGAAGTATCGTCCACAGAACAATGGAGGTTTCTTGTTGCTACCACTGTCTCTAAAAACCGAATCTTCATTTGCGGAAGCCATCTGGATATTTTAGGAATAAGTTACCTATAACCTGCCCAGATTCCAATTGTAAGTATAAGAGTGCGCCTAAGAGAGGGGGTGAATTAGGACCAATAAAATTTTCTGGTTTTAGCGACACGCATGTAGTTATTTTCTGGTTTGGTGCAAGTGTTTAGAGATGTGTTACTTTCTTTTCTGGTTATTATTTGTGAAAGTGATAAATACGGAAAAGTAAAGAACACAATGATGTATACTAGTTCACCTCACAGTCCGAGAGTACTCCAGTCCCTTTTCCACATGAAAGAGATTTTACTATTATTTGTAACTTGTACAAGACAAACCAAAACACCAAGAACAATCCTCTTGGATTTTCACTAAGTAAACTAAGAGAAAAATCCTCCCTTAATGATATTGATTCTGATATTGATTCTAGCCCTGTTGTTGCTTATTCCTTTCTGATCTCTCCATGCAAAGTTTGGATGATTTTTCCAGACAGTATTATAGGTGTTTGAGTAGGGATTATTTTGCTTCAAGAATTTAATCGCCTCAATCTGTTGTGGAGTTGCCAGACAATGAACGGTAATGTGTGGTCCATTACAAATCTCACATGTATCGCTTGGTGTTTGTTGGACTTGTGCCACTTTTTGAGTACCTATGTTCAGCACCTTTAACCTCTTTTCCACCTCGGCAGCAACTATTTCTTCAATCTTCACCTGTTTGTTACTTTCCAGCTTTAAATCAATTACTCCTTCTGGCTTACTAGTAACCATGTCATATAGCTCAAATGCTCATTTGGAGCTACTGCTTCAATGATCTTCTTCATATCAGAGGATGTTGCAAAATTAGATTAGCCTCCGGCTGCTGAGTCAAGAATTTGCCTTGTCTTAAGTCTTAGACCATTTACGAACTTTTGCATCTGCATGGTATCATCCATATTATGAGTAGGACATGCCACTAGGAGTCTTTTAAATCTTTTATATGCTTCCCCTAGTGTTTCACCCTATTTTTGCTTGAAAGTAAGAATGTCATATCTTTTTCTTAATGATACTGATGTAGGTGGTAATACTCCCTGCAGGTAGGGAATAGAACCATTCTTCAGCCTCATCAGCTAAAGTGAAAGGGAACATGCGTAAACTCTTTGCTTCCTCAGTATGTTCATCTATCTTCAGAGTGGTACTCATAGTTAGAAACCGTTGAAGATGTTAATTCGCATCTTTGTTCACCCTTCCAGAAAAAGAACGCCTTTCAAGTTGATTGATTGTGCTTGGATGCAGCTGAAATTGTGCCGCATTCACCGGTTGGTTCATAATTGTCATTCGACTAACTAGTAAATTATTTCCACCATAATCACCAAGAAGTCTTTCGAAGGGGGGTGGTGGATCAGCTGCCATCGTCTCCGGAATTGTCTCGGTATCTTAATCGGAATGCTCAGAATGAATCGAAACCACTTCTTCTTCGTCTTTCTCTCTTATGCCCCTTTCTCCTTCTGATGCTGCCAGTTTCTCTCTTTTAGCCCGTCTGAGTCTAGCGTGCAATGTTCTTTCTGGTTCTGCGTCAAAAGAAAAATCAGCTGAGGCCTTACCTCGCATAAACAAATTAGAAAAATATTAGTAATAAATAATTAACATACGAAAATTAAAAATTTTAGTTGACGAGTGTCATACCCCAAAATTTGCCCACCACATTTTTATACTCAAGCTTATTTGAATATCAGAAGCTCAAGATTTGACTGACTGTACACTCTCCTAAATAACAACCCTCAAACTAGGGTCTTGCTTCTCTTCAAGAAAAAAATCAGGTTCTGACAAGTCAAGTGGACCTCATAACCTCTCATATACCTTAAAGGATCCTCATGCCAAGTTTCAAGCTCTGATTCATAGGATTGATCAGTCAACTACTCAAACGATCAATAATCGTCTGGTTGACCTAAAAGTCAAACTATGGTCAAATCACAGTCAAAACTTCTGATTTTTGGTCAATATCCTCATTATGAAGTATCATTCGCCATTTGTATAGTATTGATCTTGGTTCATCAAGGAAAGGTCAGAAAACAACAAACTTAAAAGTTTCTAAATTAGGGTTTCTAGGAGAAAGTCAACCCAACTTTGACCAGCCATAACTCCCACATGGAACATCAGAAATTTTCCATCCAAAGCTTAATTTGAAGAAAATTGAATTCTCTACAACTTTGTCTCTCACATGCCAAGGCTAAAAATGCACCATTTGAGAGATATGAGCCAAAACATTACAGGTCCTCCTAAAGGATCGCAAAAAGTCATTTTTTCTCAAAGCTCATAACTTGAACATGGAGAACTAAATTGAGATGAAACCAAAAGGAGGTTGTATAGGACATCTTGGGCTTTCCAAAAAGTCCTAAATCATCTCCATATGATAAAAATTGAAGGAGATACGGGCCTCAGAAGTTGGTCAAATTTCAAGAAAATTACAAAACCCTAAGTGAGGAATTTGAAATTTCTAAGTAATGTGCCTATATGGTTGAGTTTTGAACGTGATAAGGATCTCATGTAAGGCCCATAAACATATTTATCTTTATTTTATGATTTCTATTTCTTTTATTTTGAATTTATTCATTTAAATTCAAATAAAATCAAATAAAATTATAATTAAAAGATAAAAGATTGTGAGATTAATTTTCAAGTCAATCTAAAAATCTCATTGGGACCCATAGAATAATATCATGCAACTTCATGATTTTTATGTCATTAATTTTTGAATTTTATTCATTTAAATTCAAAATTAAATCAAATAAAATCATGATTCAATTGTCAAAAATTGTGTGATTGGTTTTATATCCAAATTAATTCACAAGGCCAAGAATAACACGTGAAGAAAAGGTTTGAAAAATAGGTGGAGGACCAAAATAGAAAGAATTGAATCAAAAGTCAAATCAATTGTTTTCAATCAAGGCCAATTGATTCTTTCCAACTCTTTCAACCCTAGTATGATCTCCTATATATTCACACATGATTCAGCATCAAACCTCACGAGAATCCTTGCCTCAAGAACCCTACTCAAACTTCCAAATTTTCAAAGAAATTAGGGCATACAAGATATCGATCCATAGCCACTTTCAATCCAAACCAAGGCCATAGTTCTTTTTCTGAGGTAATTTAGAGTAAGTGTGGATCAATGCACGAATCTCATATCACATGAATTTCATATTGTTTTTCATTCATATTCATGCAAATATGTGATTTTCGTGTTTCAATATCCACTACGTTTAAAGATGTTTCGTTGCTTTTAATGGGTTTATAATGATGTTTGGGGATAGTTAGAACCGTTGTTTCTAAGCTTTGATGCAGGAATGAGGGGAAACCATAACTATGGCATGAAGAATGAAAGCTTTCGTTCTCATGCTTCCGGATCATTTCAAGCCAAGGCGATGGCACCAATGGATTTGTAGCATCCAGATTAGTGGATCTGGGCACGATTCATGATTGCTTAACATGTTTTATCTGAGTTTTAATGATTTGCAGAAGTCAAAGGATTTTTCTCAAGAAAAATCGCATCTAAAGCCGTGAAGAAATCCGCAGGAAATCTGGTTTCAAATTTTGTTGGGGATGGTGAACAGTAGTAGCACACGCGTGGCGCAAAACCACTCGCTAGTCAACGTTCCACTTCCTCTCTCTTCATGCGATTCGTCAGTAAAATTTTCCAGGGGGCCCATCTGACTTTTCTTTTTGACTTGTGCCATTATCATTGTTATTTTGTATTTATTATTATTAAGCTGTAAGTTAACAAGAAACATTGGTTGGTGGAATTGGAAAACGCAACAAGCAATTGGCTTGGAGTGAGTGGGTTCGAATCCCAGCAATGACATATTTTTTTCTAATATGTTACCTGCAGATCCTGTATCACACATCCATGCTGGCGCATGACGCACCCTCATCTCCCTGCCAATGGATCCCCAATGATCAAGATCGAACGCTCCAGAGGCTGCCAATCCATCATGGACCTTCAAACGTTAGATCACTAACAATACAAGATTAAATATTCGAACTAACTCACGTGATTGCTGCATACACCCACCTCTAGGGTAACTCCTCTTACTGTTGCATTTCGATCAAAATAGTCAAGTCCCTTCGAGCGTAGGGACTCCTTAGTCTGTTGCCTTCGATAAAATCATCATAGTCCCTCGATATAAAGATCATAGTCCCTTCGAGTTGCCTGCGATAAATATGATCTCGTCCCGCGACGTTGCCTCGATAAATGATGATCGTCCCTTCGAATGCTAAGGAGTCTTTACATGTTGCCTAAATGACTATTATATCCTTGCCTTAGACTACCTGCCCTCTTTATGGCGAGCGACAATATTATGGCGAACGATACTTTTCTCGATGACCCTTAACATCCAATTGAAAGACTTCCTGCCCTCTCATGGTATGGATAGACCCTTTCAAACGAAAGACTTAAAGAACAAGAAAGACGAACTTAGGGTAAGTAGTTCTTAATTGCTTGCTCACAATCAAATCAAAAATAAAATTCTTTTCACACCTCCTATTTCAAAACGATTTCAAAACAAGGCTACGCTTATTTACAAGCTAAAGTCCTTAACGAAACCTTTTTACTATTCACACACGACATTTATAACTTTTCAAACAAACAAACAAGTGAGCAAAGAAATTAAGAGCCCATGGATAACCATGGATGCAAAGGGTTCCTTACACCTTCCCTTTGTATAACCTACCCCCCGAACTCAAAATCTTTCAAAGGTCTTTCCTGTTCTTTTTGCCTTTCCAATTGGATAAAATAAAAGTCGGTGGCGACTCTTGCTATCCGCACATTTCTAAAAAGTCAGTTCACCGTATTACAGAATTGGCGACTCTGTTGGGGATTTTTCGATTAAAAGAGGGGTTACCTTAAAAGTTTAGGAACACTTTAAATGTTTTTCTATTGTTTGCTTTGCTTGTTTTATTTTTCAGGGCTGTTTTGGGAAATAATTGAAGGACGAATCCTATTCCCGAATTCAAGAACACTTAAGATTAGGAGCGGCATAGTCATGGAGACCCCCCTTGTGCATGCTTGGGGTTGGTCAAAATGAAGTTCGCGCTTGAGTTAGGCCTCCACTGGTTATTGTGTACCTCTTTTACATGAGAGAGGTTTATGCATGTATCTTTGGGTGCGTCGGAGCTCAGGGACCTTTAGTCACCTTTAACCCATCTTGACTTTTAGGAACGTAGTGGGGGGGCTATTCTTGGTGCATGCCAAGTTATGGTCGTTAACCGATACTACAACTCAGATAGGATTCTTCCTAAAGTATCATTGCGTGATATGCATGTACCATGTTCGAGGGTGCTTTAGAGGGGGCTGACAATTCTGAGTCACTTGGTAGAACCCGTTGCTGAAATCTCTTTATCCATAGAAGTACATGTGGGAAGGGTATACCCCGGTCAAAATCCATGCAAGCCAAGCCTAAGGAAATTGTGTGACTTGTGTGATTTGTTTGTGTTTGCTACTAACTTTTGTTTCCCTGCAGGTTTTGTTAAAAGACTTGTTTACCCTTGCTATCTAATGCTGTGTATAATGAGCTGCATTCACATAACATCATGACATCATGACATCATAAGCATAACATGATTTAACTAACCCTTTCAAGTATCTTAGGAATTTAGGGCGCACAATTTCAGGTGCTCTTATCAAGGACTGAATTCCTATCTAGGGGCAAGAGGATTTATTTTCCTCTGGCCACGTACCTTCCAATTCAGAGACTCGGTACCTATCAAGGGGCAAGAGGATTTATTTTCCTCTAGCCATACTCCTTCAAATTCAGAAGTATCCCGAATCAGAGGCTATGACCCACTGGATATGGTGAGCTTGATTCCCATGGAAGAACATCCCAGAATCAAGATTCTTCAGACAAAGACGCGACCAAATCATTTTAATGCTGCTAACTAAATTCCTATAGATCCTTGAAAAACATTGCATTTGCATTAATAACATCGAATAACAGGTTTCTTATAACAGGTCTCTCATCCTGCCTCGCTGTTTATTTCAGTCATCATGAATCTCGAGCAATCAGTCAAAGACCTTCAGTCTCAAAATGCTGAATTCCAAGCCTTGATTCTGAATTTGTCCAAGGGGCAAGAAGATCTGAAAAACACGCTGACTAAAAAGAAGAAGAAGAAGGGGAAGAATAATCTGGGGAAAAGGCTTAGACCGATCTTGTAACTCAGGGATGCCGAAGCCTCTGAAGACAGTGACGAAGATGAGCAAGATGATGATGCTAGTATCAAGACTGAGGCAAAAAGTGACCATGATGTTACCAAGCCTTCTGAAGAGGAAGAGGATTATTACCATGGGAATGAACATCCTGATGACAAATACAAGTTGTTGGAGGAACGTATGAAAGCCATGGAAATACAGAAAGTACCTGGACTGGATTTTGAAGATCTAGGACTCATCTCTGGAGTCGTTATCCCCCCTAAGTTCAAGACTCCTACCTTTGCCAAGTATGACGGAGTTTCCTGTCCCAAGTTGCATTTGAAATCATATGTGAGGAAGATTCAACCTCATACTGCTGATAAGAAGCTATGGATCCACATTTTCCAATAGAGCTTATCTAGAACTCAACTCGAATGGTACTATCAGCTGGAAGGTACCCACATCTGTACCTAGGAAGATTTAGTTGTTGCTTTCTATAAGCAATACCAATACAATTCCGACCTCGCACCAACTAGCATGCAACTACAAAGCATGTCTATGGGCTCTAATGAAAGTTTCAAAGAGTATGCTAAAAAATGGAGAGATTTGGCTGGCAGAGTTCAACCTCCGTTGACTGACAGGGAATTGGTCGATATGTTTATGAGTACGCTGATCGTTCCTTTCTATAGTCATTTACTGGGAAGTTCATCATCTAGATTCACTAAACTCATACTGATTGGGGAACGTGTCGAGAGTGGCATTCGAAGTGGTAAGATTCAAATGGCTACATCCTCAGGGGCTACAAAAAAACATTTCAATGGGAAATCAGATTCCAATGCCGTGTATGGGCAGAAAAGGAGAAACCATGATCAATCTATTGGGGCAGTTATGATCTCCACACTGGCGCCTCAACAAGGTCGTCAATACAAACAAGACACGCTCAGGCGTCAATTCACAAAAATCAATATGCCGCTAGCTCAAGCCTTACAACATCAGCTAAAGAAAAATTTGATTACCCCGAGGGATCCTCCTAAGAATCCTAACACCTCTGCTCCTAGCTACAAACCCAATGCGAGGTGCGCATATCATTCTAATAGTGCTGGACATGACACAGAGAACTGTTGGCCGTTGAAAAATAAGATCCAAGATATGATTGACATAGGCGAAATTGAGTTTGACCCTTCTGCAACTCCTAATGTGATCATTGCTCCCATGCCTAATCACAACAAGATTGCTAATGATGTGGATGGTTAGAAAGATGGACTTTTAGATCATTAGATTTACTTTCATTTGCAATTTCTTTCCTGTTTGTTTAAACATTCTACTTATGATAGACATTATTTGTTTTAATAAATCAGTGCATTGCATATGTTTGTCTTGAATAAATTATTTCGCTATCACTCGTTTTAAACTGTATTTTTACTTTGCATATGTTTTGTGTTTATTCAACTCCTGCTAAGCTGTAAGTCTTTTGAGGGAGGATGACAAAAATGATACCACAACCTCATACAATATGCTTTTGAACGGACTATGCTGACGATGTACATGCATTGTTTCAATTCCTAAACAATGGAGATATAAGGATGTTAATCCCTTGACAACCCCTTTTGAGCCTATGGAGTAGAAGTTTTCTTTCTTGCGCAATTTAAAACCTTTGCTCATAATCTGGGGCAGGGTAGTTACTCAGTTAACTCAGTCATGCCAGTACGCTTTTTACACAAGTAATGATGGTTTCCTGTAATCATTAAGACAGGCAGTCAACATCTATCAAAAGAAAAAAGGCTATTAAGTCAAAACCTATGAAGGAGGCTGATCAAAAATTAAAGCATCTCGCTGACTGTAATCTCAAAATAAACAGTTCAGGAAAAAGTTAGGGATAACAAAGATCAAAGTCAAAAAAAAGAGGTCACTACAAATCCTCGACCAAAGCAAAAAGAATTACAAAGAAGGATGACTGACTGTCCGAATAAACTTCGGATGCTTCAACCATCAAGTACCAATGTTAATACTTCAAATTTTGCTAAAGCTGAAACGCAAAGTTAACTGAGCGTAGGATCGAAGAATATCACGAAGATTGGGATGGGTATAAATAAATTTTGAGCCATCATCCTTTGTTTCTTTAAACCATGAACCAAGCCACGTTACAACCCTTGAAAGTCCTAACTGAAGCATGGTTAGTTCGAAAGCTATTGTCACCAAAAGGTATCCCGACTCCTTAAGGTTTACCAAAAATGCTGAGTTGATATTTCATTTTTACAAACATCACGTTTTTACAAATATCACACTTTTACATCTCCTGTTTCAATGTTTTTCAGAAAACTCAAGACAGACGTATGCATTGCATCTTATGAACTCATTATTAAACATATTTTGCTACATAATTTCAAATATTAGTATCAGAAAGAATTTGCACAGGATACGACTAATGACTAAAAGTTATCCCGACAGACAAAATCACTTCAGAAGCAATGTCTCTTACGTATACAAGGGGCATGGAACTTGTTGCCCAATCAATCTGGGGCAATCAGGTCAAGATTCAAAGAATCTTTCAGGAGCACCAAACAATCAGGGGCATGCACCCAAGTGGGTCTGAATCTATTTCCCGATTAGTCAGGGGCATCATCCTACGTTTATGAGTACTAGGGGCATCACCCATAGTATATGTCCAAAGGTCCTCACAAGGTGAATCTCTTCAAATTCCCTACTAGCTGGGGAAAAGCTACGCAAGGCATGTTCAATACTTCGATCCATACTCATTGGTGTTTTCTAATCAATACAAATCCAGAAATGATAGTCTCTATAATATTGGGGGCACGTTCCAGACATCCATGCCATCCCGCAAAGCCGGTTTCATAGGATCATATCCCCACAGAATAATCGTTAAGAAGATACCTTCAAATGTTCTCATCCCACAGAGACTTAGTTCCTCAATGGAGTTTACATCTTCGACACTGCCGATTCCCCGACTCTGTTCTCTTCTCCAAACAAAGTTATCCGTCTCTCTTATCCCCAGTCAGGGTACATCAAGATCAATCATTCAAATGGTTCACATCCCCAAGCAGAAATCATAAATCCCCAGCTGAGCATCTTCAAAACAAGATCAGACATCAAAATCACAAAGACATATGGATTTATTTTCTCAATCGAGATATTCCAAATAGCATAAATCATGTTCATACATCATGTATCATAGTAAATTCATACATAACATACCTACGCCTCATTACATATGCATAACACTCTCATTCATGTCAAGAATAAACACTACAATACATGCATCATGACATTTGCACAAAACTAACGTTCCTTTTTCAATCTATTTCTACAATCAAATGAACATTGTCTTCTAGATATAGTGCATAGATAATCAAGTCAACGATTTAATTCTGACACTCATTCAAGACAGAGATTTAGTTTTGACGCTTAATTTTGGATATCTTCCAAAGATAGTTCAGAAATAATCAAGATAGAGATTTAATTCTAATACTTAATTTTGGATATCTTCCAAAGATAGTTCCGAGATAATCAAGACAGAGATTTAATTCTGATACTTAATTCCGGGTATTCTCCAGAGATAGTTCAGAGATAACTAAGACGAAGATTTAATTCTAATACTTAATTTTGGATATTTTCCAAAGATAGTTCAGAGATAATCAAGACAGAGATTTAATTCTGATACTTAATTTTGGGTATCTTCAAAAGATAGTTCAAAGATAATCAAGACAGAGATTTAATTCTGATACTTAATTTTGGATATCTTCCAAAGGTAGTTCAGAGATAATCAAGACAGAGATTTAATTCTGATACTTAGTTCCGGGTATTCTCCAGAGATAGTTCAGAGATAATCAAGACAGAGATTAAATTCTGATACTTAATTTTGGATATCTTCCAAAGATAGTTCAGAGATAATCAAGACAGAGATTTAATTCTGATACTTAGTTCCGGGTATTCTCCAGAGATAGTTCATAGATAATCAAGACGAAGATTTAATTCTGATACTTAGTTCCGGGTATTCTCCAAAGATAGTTCAGAGATAATCAAGACAGAGATTTAATTTTGATAATTATTTCAGGGTATCCTTCGAAGATAGTTCAGATATAATCAAAACAATGATTTAGTTCTGATACTTAGTTTCGGGTATCCTCCATGAATAGCTCAAAGATAATTAAGAGACTTAGATCTAATTTTGTCACTACGAACAGTGCTGGTATGATCGACCTCCAACAATAGACTTCTCAATACAAAGGATTGAGTCTAACACACGACTCATCCTTCAGCCTAACGCACGGCTTTCCAGATGTCGCACGCTCACGAAAAATGAACAGAGTCGCCACCAGTATATTTATCCCATAAGAGAAAGGAATACCAGGAAACCTAACAAAGCAAGGAACAGGGTCTTGCGACCAGAGAATCTAGGAACGGGAGTCGGTTATGCAAGGGGAAGGTACTAGCACCCTTCGCGCCCATCGTACTCGATGGTATCCACCTATGTTTGTTTCTATCTAAAGGGTGTGTACTATGTCTATGTCTATATGTGAATGATTGCAAAATGTAGGGAAAATAATGAATTGTACTCGCACGGGCCCTACCCCGCTGCCTACGTATCCTTTTCAGGAATCAGAGTTACCGTAGCTCGGCTCAAGATTTTCTGTTTGTTTTTGTGTTTTTTAGTTGGGCGGAGTTAACGTTCGCGCTCTTGCATAAGGGATTGCCTACGATGCGTTCGAGCGGAAATAACAATGCCCTTAGGAAGAAGAAAGAGAGATTGGTTTGTGTCTTTTAGGGTAATTTCGTGATGACGAGAACCCACTACAAGGCTTCACATCACTTCCTTACTTCGTTTTAAATCTGACCATTTATTAGTGTCTTAAGTGTTTTTGGTTGGTGTTTTTTTAAGGGAATTTATTTGTGACTTAGATCATACAAAAAAGAGTTTTTGTTTTTTGAGTATTTAGAGAATGCACATCAAGGCCTACACCTTAATCGTTTCTCTAAATAGCGACTAAGAAATACACTGAGGCCTCACACCTCAATCATTTCTTTTCCGCTAAGTAAAAGAAATACAAAAAGAAGTTTTTTTTTGAATATTTAGAGAATGCACATCGAGGCCTACACCACAATCGTTTCTCTAAATAGAGGTTAAGAAATACACCGAGGCCTCACACCTCAATCATTTCTTTTCCGCTAAGTAGAAAAGAACATACATCGGGGCCTACGCCACAATCATTTCTTTCCTACTTTAAAAAAAGATAGTAGCGGTATGATCTTCATCGGTATTTACTAAGTATTTTAAAAGTTGAAAAGAAAAAAGAAAGAAAGAAGGGAACTATTTCTAAATTCTAATCTAAGTTGTTTATACAAGAGAAATTCTAAGTCTAATGATCACTATAAATTGCATAAGTGCATCGAAATAATAGACAAAAACTAAACAATTCATCAAGGAACATACAAAGCAAACAAAAGGGATTTAATCAGAATTCTATCCAAAATTATTTACAAAAAGAAACCAAATTAACAAATACAAGTATACTATGAAAGAAATGATTTATTAAAGGTATCGAAAACAATTTAAAAAATCAACAAAAATTATGACAATTATTTACATACCCTAAAATACCTAAAAAAAAATTTTTATGTGAATTAAAATTGGATTTATGAGCTAAAAGCAAAAGAAAACAAAATTAAAATAAAAGTCTAAACTGCAAGGGGTGTAACAGCAATTTTATTATAAACTAAAACTATTTACAAACAAAACTGGGCCCAAAATAGGGGAGTGTGAAGAGCATGGACGCTCAGGCCCGGTTCAAGCACGTGGTGGTGTATTAGTGAAGTAAGGGTGCAAATCTGAAACGATACAGGCCCGACATAAGTGAGGCCGAACACTCACACTATCTACTCTATTTTGTTATTCCACTTTTATTTGTTTTTATTTCAACATTTATTCATGCATGTGACTATTTTTGTTATATGGCGTTTAACGTAACATGCGTGCAATATTTATATCAATTGGGCAAGAGTCAATTAAGTTGAATAAGATAAAAGAGTGCTTCATCACCCACTCACAATTAGACATCACGCCAGCCAATCATTATAATGAGACCAAAAAAACTCAAAAGAGTGGGAGGAGGACCAATAAGCATGTGCCACATAAGCCAACAGAGAGAAATAACACAACACACATCACAGACGGTGGAGCAAAGCTCCGGTCGTCTTCCCCGGTGAAACCACCGCCGGCGTCCTTCAATATATGCCCAGAAAATAATGAAGTTTACACTGCTCCACTCGGAATTCGACGCTGAGCACGAATCCGACATCGTTTCTTCCTAAAACTTCCTCTAGAATCCAAACCGAGAGCATATGGCTAAGCCCTAACATACGCAATCGTCACTAAAGCTTCCTCTAAACATATCAAGGCACTCGTAATCAAAAACCAAACTCGAATACACGACTCAAACATCTAATCACTAAACATTTAGCGCAAAACAGATCAAATTCAAGAATCATAAATCTATTACTCGTTTCTTTTGCCATGGAAGTTAGGAGAGCTTACCTGGAGCAAGTCTTGAATCAAAAGATAGAGAAAATTCTACAGAGTGATGCAAGCTTGTTGTCGATGATGAAGCCACTTTCCGCGCCTTCGTACTGTGAGAAGTAAACTCTAAAGTTTATTGCATACACGAAGCTGACGACGATGTTGTATCCTTTGAGTGCGATGAGGGCAAGAGAATCGCGAAGTGGACGGTGATATCGATGGCATCAAATTTGAAGAAACATGAAGATGATGGTGTTCTTTGTTGGACTGTTGAAGCTGATGGTTGATAATGGAGATGATCGATGATGATTGTTGATGGTTGTGGTGGAGAGTTGTTGATATGGTGGTGGTTTAGAGTTTGTTAGGGTAGTTAAGGTTTGTTATGAGAGAAAGAAGATGAGAGAGAGAGAAGAGGGAATCTTGTGAGTTGAAAAGCTGAGAAAAAAAAAAGAGAATGTCCAGGGTGTTATGAAGAGTTTTGGTTTATATAGTGTGAGCGTGCACATGAGTTAAGGTGGAGATGCAATGTGGAGTAATTTTTCCTTGCAAACTTAGTGTATACGTTTGCACATTTGTGGTAAGATATTCTGGGCTCTTTCACGTGTGGCAATTCTAATGCATAGCATTTGTAGTAGTGGCTGAGTGTAAGTGTGTTGCAGCAATACTCTTGCCATTGCTTTGTCCAACTGGTCATAATGCTCTCTTTGAGCCCTTATATCTCAAGTAGTGGATCAATGTTTGACTTACTGTTGGGCTCAAAGTGAAGAGGGTGTGGGAATGAACAAGATTCATGTTAGAGCTATCAAGAGATAAGGTTCACGACATCTTCAAAATGGTTGGAAATATGGCATGACCTTGTTACATAGGCCTGAGCGCACGTGCTTGGATTTTGGCCTGAGGCCTTTGTCAATCTACATTCCCACATGGGTGACTTTGGAACTTCGTATCTTGGTGATCACACGACCAAAAACAGTAATACTTAGCCCATTGGATAGAGGGCATGGGATACAAGAGATTTATGTGACAATGGATTCTTGGAGATTCTTGTAGCCTTCTAAAAACTTGTTTTAAAATGGCGCACCAAGTGCTTAATGAAATGCCTTGCGCGTGGCCTGGATTCTGGCTCATGCCTTATGCCACGAGATGTTTTGTGTGATTACCACTTTGAGGCCTTGTAATTTGTTCCACACTCATCCAAATGGATTGATTATTGTTTCAATGGGTAGAGGACATGGAAAAGAGTGGATGCTTACCAATTTTGCATCTTATGGATCTTCGTGGGCCCCTAAAATTACTCTCAAAGTTAGCATGCCAAGTGTTCGATGAATTGCGTCACGCGTGCCCAGAATTTTGCCTAGTTGCATGACTTGAACAAATGTGTTTCCTCTAACTTCAAACCTCAATATCTTTTCAACCAAGCTTCAAATGAAAGAGTGTCCAACTACAAAGTTGTTCTCCTCCATTAGGGGAACAACTTTGATGTTGGAATTTTCTCCAAAAAATGTCTTTTTCCACGTGTAAATCAGGGCTGAAGTGGACTGCTCATCAAACCTTTTTAAGAGCCAAAATTTTTCTAAGTATAAAAGCTTTCCCTTTTTTTGATTTTTTCTATTTTTGGCAATTTTGTCAAACTCCCGATTTTATCCATTCTTCGACTTTTCTTGACCGATCTTCTACCAGAAGTCAATTTTTGAGTGGTAGACCTGATTTTGACCCAAAAGTCAACTGTCCTGATTTTTTCTCCGATCTTAATGAAATCCCCGATTAATCATTTTCTAAACCATGGAAATCGAGTGAACGCCTCCACGCAGTATCCATACCATCACTCCTCATAAAATCAGCTCTTGATCAGTGTGTTGACCAAAAAGTCAACTGCGTTGACTTTGGTCGATAAACCCTAATTTAGGATAATCAACTAAACATCAAGCTTGTACTTTCTAACCAATGCCTTGAGTTGAAAGTGAGAGAACCCTGATTCAAGAATGCCCTCAGAAGAATGATGCCACAAGACCAGACGTCAGATCTTTATATTTAATCCGAAGTTCTTTGTGCCAGGAGCTCCTTTTTGGAACAGTAACCATGATATGAATGCATGAATTGGGCCATGACCTAAATGATGTATGTATATGAATTATAAGCCAGATAAATAAGGGTAGGACAAATTTGGGGTATGACAGCTGCCCCTATTTAATCGTCTTAAACCTGAAGGTGAGATTGGCGCTAGCCTTTCGAACATTCGAGGTAGAAGAAGATTAAATATTGTTAGAACAAGATTTGTTCTGATCAATTATCTTAGTTTTGATGATAACAATAATATGAATTTTGCTTAAGATAATATGGTACTCTAATCCAATGCAATTTCCTTTTCAGGAAATATATATAGAGTATGCATAATTCAGCGCTCAGAAGCTTTGACTCAGAAGGTTCAGCATGCAACATCAGAACATGGTCTGGCAAGACATCAGAAGATGGTCGAAGCAGAATCAGAACATGGGTCTTTGAAAGCATCAGAAGAACATGAGATCAGAAGCACTGAAGTTCTGATGGTATCACGCTCAGAAGCACTTCAAGGTCAGAAGATCAGAAGATGCTTTGCACCAAGCTGTTTGACTCTGATGATAATCAAACGTTGTATTTACAAACATCAGATCAGAAGAAAGTACAAGTGGCAGGCTACGCTGACTGACAAAAGGAACGTTAGAAGCTATTAAAGGCAACGTCAGTAGACACAGCGTGAACAAGGCTCGAGGTAGTTGACAAAAGCGTATAACATTAAATGCAAAGCTGTACGGAACACGCAAAGCATTAAATGCATTCAACGGTCATCTTCTCAAACGCCTATAAATATGAAGTTCTGATGAGAAGCAAGGTTAACTAATTCTGAATAACTACTCTGAACAACTCTGAACCAAATTCTGTGAATATTAACTTGCTGAAACGCTGTTCAAATCAAAGCTCAGAATCTTCATCTTCATCAAGCTCACTACATTGCTGTTGTAATATATTAGTGAGATTAAGCTTAAACGTTAAGAGAAATATCACAGTTTGTGATTATAGCTTTTAAGAAGCATTGTAAAACTCTTATTAGATTACATTAAGTTGTAAGTAACTAGAGTGATCGTGTTGATCAGAATACTCTAGGAAGTCTTAGCTTGTGTCTAAGCAGTTGTAATTAGAGTGATCACGTGGTGGTCAGGATACTCTAAGAAAGTCTTAGCTTGTGTCTAAGCAGTTGTTCCTAGAGTGATCAGGTTGTGATCAGGATACTCTAGAAGACTTAGTTGCGGACTAAGTGGAAAACCATTGTAATCCGTGCGATTAGTGGATTAAATCCTCAGTTGAGGTAAATCATCTCTGCGGGGGTGGACTGGAGTAGTTTAGTTAACAATGAACCAGGATAAAAATAACTGTGCAATTTATTTTTATCTGTCTAGTTTTTAAAGCTACACTTATTCAAACCCCCCCTTTCTAAGTGTTTTTCTATCCTTCAATTGGCATCAGAGCGCCGGTTCTAAGGTGCAAGCACTTAACCGTGTTTAGAAAAGATTCAGGAAGAGAAAAACGCTTCAGTTAAAGATGGCTGGTGAATCTCAAGCAAATCCAACTCCATCTACATCTGGCTCTGCTGAGCAACACAACGGAAACAATAGTTATACTAGACCACCAGTATTTGATGGTGAAAACTTTGAATACTGGAAAGATAAACTGGAAAGTTACTTTCTTGGTCTAGATGGTGATCTATGGGATCTTCTGTTGGATGGTTACAAACATCCTGTTAAAGCTACTGGTGTAAGGCTCACGAGAAGCGAAATGAGTGATGATCAAAAGAAAGATTTCAAGAATCATCACAAATGCAGGACTGTTTTGCTGAATGCTATCTCTCATGCTGAGTATGAGAAGATATCTAACAGGGAAACGGCCCATGACATATATGAGTCCTTGAAGATGACTCATGAAGGAAATGCTCAAGTCAAGGAGACCAAAGCTCTTGCACTAATCCAGAAGTATGAAGCCTTCAAGATGGAGGATGATGAAGACATTGAAAAGATGTTTTCAAGATTTCAAACTTTGACTGCTGGATTAAGAGTTCTCGACAAAGGCTACACCAAGGCTGATCATGTAAAGAAGATCATCAGAAGTTTTCCCAGAAGATGGGGCCCAATGGTGACTGCATTCAAGATTGCCAAGAATCTGAATGAAGTCTCTTTGGAAGAGCTTATCAGTGCCTTAAGAAGCCATGAAATTGAGCTGGACGCAAACGAGCCTCAGAAGAAAGGTAAGTCTATTGCATTAAAATCTAATGTTAAAAAATGCACTAACGCTTTTCAGGCAAAAGAAGAAGATTCTGAAGAATCAGAATCTGAAGAAGAAGATGAACTGTCCATGATCTCCAGAAGGCTAAATCAACTCTGGAAGAACAAGCAAAGGAAGTTCAGAGGCGTCAGAAGTTCAAAGAAATTTGAACGTGGAGAATCTTCTGATGACAGAAGATCTGACAAGAAGAAGGCTGTCTGCTATGAGTGCAATGAGCCTGGACATTACAAGAATGAGTGTCCGAAACTTCAGAAAGAAAATCCCAAGAAGAAGTTTCATAAGAAGAAAAGTCTTATGGCAACCTGGGATGAGTCAGAAGATGATTCAGATTCTGAAGATGAGCAAGCCAACTTTGCGCTGATGGCTACAGAAGATGACGGATCAGAATCTACATCAGAATCAGATTCTGAAGAGGTATTTTCTGAACTATCTAGAAAAGAGTTAGTTTCCAGTCTAACAGAACTTCTGGAACTCAAAGCTCGTCTTTGTATCAAATACAAAAAGCTGAAGAAGCAATTTGAATTTGAAACTAAGAAGCTGGAATTGGAAAATTCTGAACTAAAAGAAAAAGTTTTAAATTTATCCAAAAACAGTGGATCTCCTTCTGAAACAGAAAAAGCCATTCCTAGCATGAATCATATTCTGAAAGAATATGACCTGAGCTTCAGAATTTTTTTATCTAGAAGCATAGGCAGAAGTCAACTTGCTTCTATGATATATGCTGTGTCTGGAAATAATAGAGTAGGCATTGGTTATGAGGGTGAAATCCCATACAAGCTAGAATCTGTGGATGATATGAAAATATCATACAAGCCTCTGTATAACCAATTTAAATTTGGCCACTCCCATGATATTAGGCACACATCACATGCACAAAGCTTTCACGTTACACACACTAAGAAGCATGTGACACAACCTAGGAAATATCATGAAACTCACATTAAGAATTATCATGCTGTTCCTCCTATTGCTTACAATGTTAAACCCAAGTTCAATCAGAACTTGAAAAAAACTAACAAGAAAGGACCCAAGAAAATGTGGGTACCTAAGGATAAGATTATTCCTATTGCAGATATCCTTGGCTGCAAAAAGGACAAAGCACAACATGTCATGGTACCTGGACTCTGGATGCTCACGACACATGACAGGAAGAAGGTCTATGTTCCAAGACCTGGTGCTTAAGTCTGGAGGAGAAGTCAAGTTTGGAGGAGATCAGAAGGGCAAGATAATTGGCTCTGGAACTATAAAGTCTGGTAACTCTCCTTCCATTTCAAATGTACTTCTTGTAGAAGGGTTAACACATAACCTCTTATCTATCAGTCAATTGAGTGACAATGGTTATGATATAATCTTTAATCAAAAGTCTTGCAAGGCTGTAAATCAGAAGGATGGCTCAATCCTATTTACCGGAAAGAGGAAGAACAACATTTATAAGACAGATCTGCAAGATCTTATGAGTCAGAAGGTGACTTGTCTTATGTCTGTTTCTGAAGAGCAGTGGGTCTGGCACAGAAGATTAGGTCATGCTAGTTTGAGAAAGATTTCTCAGATTAACAAACTGGATCTTGTCAGAGGACTCCCTAATCTGAAATTCAAATCAGATGCTCTTTGTGAAGCATGTCAGAAGGGCAAGTTCTCCAAACCTGCATTCAAATCCAAGAATGTTGTTTCTACCTCAAGGCCATTAGAACTCTTGCACATTGATCTGTTTGGCCCAGTAAAGACAGCATCTGTCAGAGGGAAGAAATATGGATTAGTCATCGTTGATGATTATAGCCGCTGGACATGGGTAAAATTCTTGAAACACAAGGATGAGTCTCATACAGTGTTCTTTGATTTCTGCATTCAGATTCAATCTGAAAAAGAGTGTAAAATCATAAAGGTTAGAAGTGATCATGGTGGTGAATTTGAGAACAGATTCTTTGAAAAGTTCTTCAAAGAAAATGGTATTGCCCATGATTTCTCTTGTCCTAGAACTCCACAGCAAAATGGAGTTGTAGAACGAAAGAATAGGACTCTGCAAGAAATGGCCAGAACCATGATCAATGAAACCAATATGGCTAAGCATTTCTGGGCAGAAGCAATAAACACTGCATGCTATATTCAGAATAGAATCTCTATCAGACCTATTATAAATAAGACTCCTTATGAATTGTGGAAAAACAGAAAGCCCAACATTTCATATTTCCATCCTTTTGGATGTGTATGTTTTATTCTGAACACTAAAGATCATCTTGGTAAATTTGATTCCAAAGCACAAAAATGTTTCCTTCTTGGATATTCTGAACGCTCAAAAGGCTACAGAGTATACAATACTGAAACATTGGTTGTAGAAGAATCAATCAATACCAGGTTTGATAATAAGCTTGGTTCTGAAAAACCAAAGCAGTTTGATAATTTTGCAGATTGTGATATTGATGTATCAGAAGTTGTTGAGCCAAGAAGCAACGCATCAGAAGCAGAGCTTCTCAGAAGCAAAGAATCTGAAGATCAAGTATCAGCTTCTCTGGAGAATCTAAGCATTTCTGAAGAACTATCTGTCAGAAGATCATCCAGACTCATTTCTGGTCATTCAGAAGATGTCATTCTTGGAAAGAAGGATGATCCAATCAGAACAAGAGCATTCCTTAAGAACAATGCAGACTGTCAATTAGGTCTTGTATCTTTGATCGAGCCAACTTCTGTTGATCATGCTCTAGAAGATCCAGACTGGATAATTGCTATGCAAGAAGAACTGAATCAGTTTACAAGGAATGATGTTTGGGATCTTGTTCCTAGACCAGATGGATTCAATATAATCAGTACAAAATGGGTCTTCAGAAACAAGCTCAGTGAGAAAGGTGAAGTGGTAAGAAACAAAGCCAGACTGGTGGCTCAGGGTTACAGTCAGCAAGAAGGGATTGACTATACAGAAACCTTTGCACCAGTGGCCAGGTTAGAATCTATTCGTCTATTAATTTCATTTGCCACTCAATATAACATCACTCTCTATCAGATGGATGTTAAGAGTGCCTTCTTAAATGGTTATATAGATGAAGAAGTTTATGTCCATCAACCTCCTGGTTTTGAAGACTCTATGTCTCCTAATCATGTTTTTAAACTAAAGAAATCATTGTATGGATTGAAACAAGCTCCCAGAGCTTGGTATGAACGCTTAAGTTCTTTCCTTCTGGATAATGGTTTCACTAGAGGAAAAGTGGACACTACTCTCTTTTGTAAAACCTTTAAAAGGGATATTTTAATTTGTCAAATATATGTAGATGATATTATTTTTGGAACATCTAATGCTACACTTGGAAAGGAGTTTGCTGAGTCTATGCAGGCTGAGTTTGAAATGAGCATGATGGGAGAACTCAAGTACTTCCTTGGAATACAAATAAATCAAACATCAGAAGGAACGTATGTTCACCAAACCAAGTATGTGAAGGAACTTCTGAAGAAGTTTAATCTTCTAGACTGCAAAGAAGCCAAAACTCCTATGCATCCAACATGCATCCTAGGTAAGGATGAGGTAAGTAAGAAGGTAGATCAGAAGTTATACAGAGGTATGATTGGATCTCTTCTATATTTGACTGCTTCTAGACCTGACATTCTTTTCAGTGTTTGTTTGTGTGCTAGATTCCAATCAGACCCTAGAGAATCTCATTTAACTGCTGTTAAGAGAATTCTAAGGTATCTGAAAGGTACTACTAATGTTGGCTTAGTTTACAGAAAATCTAAAGAATACAACTTAGTAGGATTTTGCGATGCTGACTATGCTGGAGACAGAATCGAAAGAAAGAGTACTTCAGGAAGTTGCCAATTTCTTGGAAGTCATTTGATCTCCTGGTATAGCAAGAAACAAGCAACTATTGCTCTATCAACAACAGAAGCAGAATATGTCGCTGCTGCTGGTTGTAGTACACAGATGCTCTGGATGAAGAGTCAGCTAGAAGATTATCAGATATATGAGAGTAACATTCCTATATTCTGTGATAATACTTCTGCTATATGTTTATCTAAGAATCCTATTCTTCATTCAAAAGCTAAACATATTGAGATTAAACATCATTTCATAAGGGACTATGTTCAGAAGGGTGTTCTATCTTTAAACTTTGTGGATACAGACCATCAATGGGCTGATATCTTTACAAAACCCCTGGCTGAAGATAGGTTTAAGTTCATTCTGAAGAACATCAGTATGGATTTGTGCCCAGAATGAGAAGATGAGAAGTTCTTATGTATGAGTATCTTCTGAAATGAAAGTGGATTATTTTTAATCAGAAGTTCTGATTGAAATCAATTAGAAATTATGATTCAGTTATTACTAACGTTTCATTGTCTAAGTTGATTCAGAACCTCTTTAAAAGCAAAACAGCTGTAACGTTTTATCTCGGGATGGTAAACCTGTCTTTACTGTTCATGGATAAGCGCGCGTGCAGTTGAAGGGACGCCGACCATAGGTAACTGTGCAAGTCACCTCATTTGTCTTTATTATCTCTCCTCATGTCACGTAACATTAAATGCTATTCATCATTTGTTTCATTTTTTTTTAATACTCTTCAAACGTTTCTCCTTCCCTCTTATATTTTCTCTATTTCACTCTGTCTTTGCTCTTCTTCTCTATCTCTCTGCATTCATATCAAACCCTAGCTGTTCATTATCTGCAAATCCATCATGAACTCTTCATCAAGTCCAGGAAACCATAAAAATGATGAAAACAAAAAGAGAAAAGCTGATGAAACTTCTTCTTCCAAACCCAAAAGGATAAAGATCACCTATGACCCTCTCAAGGTGAATTCATTCGAAGCTCAGTTGTCTGGAAACTATTCTAGACGTGTGTTTCAACCTCCTGGTGAAAGCCCTCCATCATCTCCATCTTCCTCCTCATCTTTTTACCTTCAAGACTCAACTTCCTCTTCATCTAATCTTTCCTCTCCCTCAACCCATTCCAAAGAAATCTCTTCATCTTCACCTGCTGAGAATATTGTTTCTGATAGAGATTGTGGAAAATCTGCATCAGAATCAAGTCTCCCTAACCCCTCGCCTGGAAGCCCAAGAAGCAGTCAATGATGCGTTTTCACGCCTTCATGGCAAGAAAAACTGCAAATTATGACAGGGTTCAAGACATGCTGGCGCAGATTTTGTCTTAGCTAGGGTCTTAGTCTTTGGTCTTAGTAGTTTTCTTTCCTTGTTGCATCTGCTTGTTAAACATAAGAACTTTTGTAATATCTTTTGATTATCAATGAAAAGTTTCTTTGTTTTTTACATTCCAGTGATTTTATTTGTCGTTTTATACATCTGAATCTTTTGAATATTATTTTTGATGTTATGACAAAAAGGGGGAGAAGATAAATGATAAATGATTTGATTAATCTATCAGTTGCTGGGTAAAGCTCCCACACATTCACTAACAAGAACTGCAAGTTCTATATGGTTTAACTGTTTTTGCAGGTATAAAGAAGTGAAGAAAATCTTCAAAGCAAACACAAGAAGCAAAACCATAAGAAGCGTTATTCTGTAAAAAGAATAACCTTATGGAAACTGAAGCAAGCTGAGTGCTGTCAAGCTTCAGAATCAGAAGCACTAATAATAGAATTTGATCCAAAATTTGTCTATTTGCTTTGACAAAATTCTATTTGCTCTGATACATTATTTTAGCCTATATGGCTCTGATACATATCATGTGTTCTAATATACATTTTATGTTCTGACTCGTTCATGCTGACTTTTGTCGTTTAGTTTTTTGTTCTGTAACATTTCAGGATGTAGAGATGCTCTGATGATGCTCTGGTACATTCAACAATGTTCTGATACAAATCTAGCATGAAGTGATGTTGGTAGAAATTCAAAGCTCTGAAGCTATCCGAGGGAAGCAGAAATCAGAAGCTGTGAATGTTCTAAAGATCCAGAAAACTCAAGTTCTGAAGCTGTCCTAAATGGAAGCAGAAATCAGAAGCTGTGAATGTTCTGAAGATCAAAGAAATTCAAGTTCTGAAGCTGTCCTAGATGGAAGCAGGAATCAGAAGCTGGGAATGTTCTGAAGATCAAAGAAATTCAAGTTCTGAAGCTGTCCTGAATGGAAGCAGGAATCAGAAGCTGTGAGTGTTCTAGGGATCTAAAGAAATTCAAGTTCTGAAGCTGTCCAATGGAAGCAGAAGTCAGAAGCTATGAATTCTCTGAAGAGAGAAGCTTATGTGATCGTCTCTACCGAAATAATCAGGGAAGTATTTTATTAAAGTTCTTCGAGTATTTATTTCAGGGGGAGATTATTTATCTCAGGGGGAGATTGTTAATCTCAGGGGGAGACATATTCACATGCTTATGCTATAGCTGTGTAATTTGTCTTTTGCCGTCTGCTCTTTCTGATCGCAAATTCATATCATTTATATATGTTTTTGTCATCATCAAAAAGGGGGAGATTGTTAGAACAAGATTTGTTCTGATCAATTATCTTAGTTTTGATGATAACAATAATATGAATTTTGCTTAAGATAATATGGTACTCTAATCCAATGCAATTTCCTTTTCAGGAAATATATATAGAGTATGCATAATTCAGCGCTCAGAAGCTTTGACTCAGAAGGTTCAGCATGCAACATCAGAACATGGTCTGGCAAGACATCAGAAGATGGTCGAAGCAGAATCAGAACATGGGTCTTTGAAAGCATCAGAAGAACATGAGATCAGAAGCACTGAAGTTCTGATGGTATCACGCTCAGAAGCACTTCAAGGTCAGAAGATCAGAAGATGCTTTGCACCAAGCTGTTTGACTCTGATGATAATCAAACGTTGTATTTACAAACATCAGATCAGAAGAAAGTACAAGTGGCAGGCTACGCTGACTGACAAAAGGAACGTTAGAAGCTATTAAAGGCAACGTCAGTAGACACAGCGTGAACAAGGCTCGAGGTAGTTGACAAAAGCGTATAACATTAAATGCAAAGCTGTACGGAACACGCAAAGCATTAAATGCATTCAACGGTCATCTTCTCAAACGCCTATAAATATGAAGTTCTGATGAGAAGCAAGGTTAACTAATTCTGAATAACTACTCTGAACAACTCTGAACCAAATTCTGTGAATATTAACTTGCTGAAACGCTGTTCAAATCAAAGCTCAGAATCTTCATCTTCATCAAGCTCACTACATTGCTGTTGTAATATATTAGTGAGATTAAGCTTAAACGTTAAGAGAAATATCACAGTTTGTGATTATAGCTTTTAAGAAGCATTGTAAAACTCTTATTAGATTACATTAAGTTGTAAGTAACTAGAGTGATCGTGTTGATCAGAATACTCTAGGAAGTCTTAGCTTGTGTCTAAGCAGTTGTAATTAGAGTGATCACGTGGTGGTCAGGATACTCTAAGAAAGTCTTAGCTTGTGTCTAAGCAGTTGTTCCTAGAGTGATCAGGTTGTGATCAGGATACTCTAGAAGACTTAGTTGCGGACTAAGTGGAAAACCATTGTAATCCGTGCGATTAGTGGATTAAATCCTCAGTTGAGGTAAATCATCTCTGCGGGGGTGGACTGGAGTAGTTTAGTTAACAACGAACCAGGATAAAAATAACTGTGCAATTTATTTTTATCTGTCTAGTTTTTAAAGCTACACTTATTCAAACCCCCCCTTTCTAAGTGTTTTTCTATCCTTCAAATATCCAAGACCCGAAATTTGTCCAGAAATGATGGTATAAGTGTTATCTTTATTTTTTTTATATCTGCTGGGGAAGGAGAATTTTGTTTTTTCTTTTTTCTGATGGAAAAGTTTATGGTGAGTAATGGTTGAATGGGGATAGCTTGTAACGTAGCCAAGGTGCCAATACAAGGTTCTCAATGGAAATGGTTGTTGTATGAAACTGTGATTGGAAAGTATGGGTTTGATGGAATGATAGGATCTACTGACCCAAAAAATCTGAAAACAAGGGTAAATGACTCGAAACCAGGGTGGGATCAACAGATCCACGACTCAAATCCAGGGTGAGTATAACGAACTCACGACTCAAATCCTGGGTGAGTATAACGGACTCACGACTCAAATCCAGGGCGAGAATAACGGACTCACGACCCACAAGAATTAAAAAGAAGAGGATAAGGTCGACAGATCTACGATCCATGACTCGAAACCAGGGCAGGATCAACAAATCCACGACTCAAATCCAGGGTGAGTATAACGGACTCACGACTCAAATCCAGGGTGAGTATAACGGACTCACGACTCAAATCCAGGGCGAGAATAACGGACTCACGACCCACAAGAATTAAAAAGAAGAGGATAAGGTCGACAGACCTACGATCCATGACTCAAAACCAGGGTAAGATCAACGGACCTACGACCCACAAGAATTGAAAAAGAAGAGGATAAGGTCGACAGACCTACGATCCATGACTCAAAACCAGGGTAAGATCAACGGACCTACGACCCACAAGAATTGAAAAAGAAGAGGATAAGGTCGACAGACCCACGATCCACGACTCGAAACCAGGGTAAGATCAACAGACCTACGACCCACAAGAATTAAAAAGAAGAGGATAAGGTCGAAAGACCTACGATCCATGACTCGAAACCAGGGTAAGATCAACGGACCTACGACCCACAAGAATTAAAAAGAAGAGGATAAGGTCGAAAGACCTACGATCCATGACTCGAAACCAGGGTAAGATCAACGGACCTACGACCCCCAAGAATTGAAAAAGAAGAGGATAAGGTCGACAGACCTACGATCCATGACTCGAAACCAGGGTAAGATCAACGGACCTACGACCCAAAAGAATTGAAAAAGATGAGGATAAGGTCGACGGACCTACGATCCATGACTCGAAACCAGGGTAAGATCAACGGACCTACGACCCACAAGAATTGAAAAAGATGAGGATAAGGTCAACGGACCTACGATCCATGACTCGAAACCAGGGTAAGATCAACGGACCTACGACCCACAAGAATTGAAAAAGATGAGGATAAGGTCAACGGACCTACGATCCATGACTCGAAACCAGGGTAAGATCAACGGACCTACGACCCACAAGAATTGAAAAGGATAAACATCAACAATGAGGCTTGAGCAGGAGAAGATTATCAACAACACTGAGGCTGGGGATTGGGAATTGGTTTTGAAAAGGTTTGCCAGGA